>NC_090181.1:1840416-1852916 GCF_024679245.1 Pseudorasbora parva
TGAGATTTACACCGCTCAGCTTCTCTGGTTGTGTTGACACCTGCACACGGGTCAAATACAGCTCACCCCGCCCTGACCTCTGACCCCACACATGGTCAACTGCATACAATGAAAACTTTTGTTTTTCTTCCCCATTTTTAAGCTCCAATGAGTCACTGACCAAACAAAACAACTCAAGACAAACTAAAATAAACCAAACAAACAACAAACAAACCAAAAACACAAAACCAAAAAAAAAACACCCTGAAAACCAATCCATATAAAGCAAAGCAAACCAAAACGAAACAAAACAAACCAAAACAAACCAAACGCAACACAAACCAACCTAACCAAAACCAAACCAAATCAAACAAAAACCAAACCAAACCACAACAACCCAAATGCAACATAACCCAACCTAACCAAAACCAAACCAGACCCAACGCAACCCAAACAAGCCCAAAACAAAACAACCCAAATGCAACATAACCCAACCTAACCAAAACCAAACCAAACCAGACCCAAACCAAAAACAACACAACACAACAAACCTAAACAAACCCAAACCAAACCCAAACCAAACACAAACAAACCCAAACCAAACACAAACAAACCCAAACCCAAACAAACCCAAACACAAACAAACCCAAACCCAAACAAACCCAAACCCAAACCAAACACAAACAAACCCAAACAAACACAAACCCAAACCAAACACAAACAAACCCAAACAAACACAAACACAAACCAAACACAAACAAACCCAAACCAAACACAAGCCCAAAACCAAACCCAAACCCAAACCCAACCAAACCCAAACCCAACCAAACCCAAACCAAACCCAACCCAACCAAACCCAAACCCAAACCCAACCAAACCCAACCAAACCCAAACCAAACCCAACCCAACCAAACCCAAACCCAAACCCAACCAAACCCAACCCAACCAAACCCAAACCCAAACCCAACCAAACCAAACCCAAACCCAAACCCAAACCCAAACCAAACCCAAACAAACCCAACCAAACCCAAACCCAACCAAACCCAAACCCAAACCAAACCCAAACCAAAGGCCTGCTGCATTAAGCTAGCTGAGTTTCAGAGTAGGTTTCGAGTTGACAAATCCAGATTAATCCAACCTGCTTTAGATCAAGTTCAACCGTTTCTCAAAGCTCGGTATAAACTTTCTCTGTCAACTCAGGTTTAATCCAGAGTTAGCGATTATCTCTGAAGCGCCTGAAAGTGTGACACGTGTGGCAAACAGCCAATCACAGTGTCCGTTTGATCAGTGTCACTTCTCTTCTGAAGATTGAGAGATCGTTTTGAAAATTATCATGAAATTAAATGTGTTTACACGGATGGAATAAACACAGTTTGAGAAGCAGCATAAAGAATATCTGATAGGATTGCATGTGAATTGATGTGAATCAAAGAAATATGCCTAATAATTATACACCAAGATCTCAAATTAATACACGTTGTTTAAAATAATCATGAAAGCATGTTTTATATTTATATCCATATTTGTCTACTTGTCAATTAATATAATAATTGTATGAATATATTCTATTAATTAAAAGTAATTATAATTCTATAATATAAATATAAAGTTTAAGATGAGCAAGTTTGTCTCTAATGGTTTTTTCACTATGAACTGCAAATTTGGAACGAGAGATACAGGGGGTGTGGCTTTATTGGCGATCTGTAACCCGGAATAAAACCTGCTCCAGAGCAGGTTAGCTGTGTAGTGTAAGTTACCATGGTGATAAACACTGTTAAAAACCAATCCAGCTTCTTGAGCACGAAAAATGTCCCCGGTTACGTATGTAACCTTAGTTCCCTGAGAACAGGGAACGAGACGCTGCGTCAGCTGACGCTACGGGGAACGCCTTCAGTGTGACAGGTGTCTGAAATCGCTATCAAATCACAATCCTACTGACCGTCGGCAGCTGGTGATGTCATCACCGTGCGACCAGGAAGTATAAAAGGGCATCGTGCCAACATGACGCTATCCGCTTCGTCTGAAGGGACTGTGGGCAGGAACACCTTGAAGATGGCCATGTGACGCAGCATCTCGTTCCCTGTTCTCAGGGAACTAAGGTTACATACGTAACCGGGGACGTTCCCTTTCGAAAGGGAACCCGCGCTGCGTCAGCTGACGCTACAGGGAACGATATACCCACGCCGCCATGCTGAGGGGAGTGGACGCCCCTTACTGGCAGTGAGAACTGCCTGGACGAGAGTTCGCACAAAGTCTGAACCACTCCCCCTCTAGCCACACAGGCTGCCAGTGACATCATCCCCTACGGTCATAGCCCAAGCTATATGCCTAAGAGAGAACCTTATCAAGTTTTATCTGAGGTTTCCTACTCTCGGCTTGCTCGAGGGCCTGGGACCTACTACTTTCGAAGGAAGGAGTCCCTTAAGGGAATGTGGCTAGGGGACCCGAGGGTGCCCCAGCCGTCACTAATTCGGGAAAACCCTTCACCGAATGCCACCAGGGAGGCCTCACCTGGCATCACTTCTGTGGAACACCCCAGCTTGGCCAACCCTGTCTGTCAAAGCAGAGCCTCCGGACATCGCTCTTACTCATGAGCATCCAGACTGAGGGACTGCAAACTGGCAATGTCCTCCTCAGACCGGAACTCGGAGACGGGAATCCTGGAGAGCAGTACTCAGCTTAGTGCTTCTTAACCTTGCCAGCGAGGGGAGTCTCTTCTGCTCGATCCTAGGATCTACTGAGCACATTTATTACAGGGGTGCTCAGGAGGCCTAAAAAAAGCCTATGGACTGATCTACCCGGGAGGCCCCGAGGGGGGCCTGCCCGTCTGATCAGACTCAAGCGGCCGTAAGCTTGCAGACGACCCTCAATGAGGGGAGCTCTTAAGCCAGCCTGGTAGGTAAACCATGCTGTAGGCTAGCCAGTCCCTGTCCTGAAGGGACTGCGCAGCAGAAACGGAGTCTCGTCGTGCTAGGGCATGAGCCCACCCTTGAGTTATACCGGCCAAGGCCGGGACCAACCGGCGGGCAGCCGCTAGCTGTCAGCACAAAGCCAGTTATACGTTCCTGCTCAAGGGAACCGTTTCCCCTCCAGGGAGGCCAGGAGGCGCCTCTACCCGGCACAGTTAAGAGCTAGCTGTTAAGAGCCGCAGGAAGGTGGCTTTACTGGTTCCTCAGGGGGCCCATGAGGCCATAACCCCAGAAGCCACCCATGCTAATGGCTAGCTTGCCACTGAGACCTGGTCCAGGAATCCCTTCCCAAAGAGGCCCAGAAAGGCCTGACAGCATAATACACTGGCCTACCGAGCGTCCCGGCTCGGGGTCTCACCCTCAGGCGGCCTGGAGAGGCCTGCTTCCTGCCAACAATGTGCAAACTGTCGGGAGTTGCTGTGTTCCCGGGGCTCGCCTCCAGGGAGGCCTGTTTGATGCCTACGTATAGTCCGGTCTTCTAGGGCGGCCTGAAGAGGCCTATTGCCGAATGGCAGTTCCCTATTAGATTGGTGACAGACAGTGCTTATCCGATGGCATATCCCACCGGAAACCCCGCAGGGCCGGGAAACGACCTTAGGATGGCCTGAAGCGGCCTGCCCCTGATAGCAGACCATGCTAGCCGCCTGGCTAGCACCCACGCACACTGTTGCAAGACCTGGGAACCGGGGCTCACCCTACAGGAGGCCTAAAGCGGCCTTGATCCTGTCAACCAATGGTCGGAACCCTAGGTCACCCCCTCAGGGGACGCCATCTGAGGCGTGCTGAAACTCAGCGAGCCCTCAGAAGTCAGGCTGACAGTGGCTTGTCTGCTGGCTGATGAGGACTGGATATCCAGTCACTACCTGGGGACTCATCCCCAGGGAGGCCGAGAGGGGCGTACTTATGATGAGGTTTCTGCTGCAGCCGACATCGTTGGGGAGAACCCTCCCTCGGAACTCACCCGCAGGGAGGCCTACTGGGGCCTACAACCTGACCCAGAGTTAACTGCCCGGACTGCCTCGGCTGGCGTCTCCCCGCCAGCCGGCCTTCTGTAGATGGTCCGTCCCAGCGGCCCGTAGAAGCCTTCTGTGACAGCGCAGTCTCCCAGGCAGCGCCTACCAGCGTGGACCTAAAACACAATGCCCACAGCAGTGCACTCAGCATAAACTTTGGACCCTCTAAAGCGAGAGGAGTACAACTTACGACACCTGCCTCCAGGGCGGCCGTCTGGTCGTCCAGCGGTCCGCCGTCCGCGCAAGGGCGTCAGCCGTGACAGTGTTTCGGCTCCAGGGGAGCATCCTACCAACCCATGCTTTCCGATGGTTGTGAAGTACAGCTCGACCCGAGCCCTAAAAGGTGAAGCAGAAGACACAGAGCAAGAGGTGAAATATTGAACACACACAACAGGCCATTTCCTGAACCAAGCCGGGGGGCCGCCCAGAAGTGGCGGCCGCACTAGCTCTGGGGGGCGGGGCTAGCAAAACCAGTCTAACTGCGCACCGCGAAGAGACGCCTACCCCGTCCCCACGACCACTGACTGAGTCGCGATCCATTCTGCTACACACCTTTTTGCATTAATAACAACCCCCAAATGCAGAAGGGGGGTGGGCATTGGCCGGACGACCCTAACTGCGGGGAGGCCGGATAGGGATACAAAGCTCCTGCGGGACTACCGACAGAAGCCCGGGGCAACAGCCAGGGCGATATGCCACCGTGAGACGCCACCGCCATCCCATCAACAGCCTAGGCCAACTTGATGCACTAGCATCGGTCTGATAATCCCACAAACAACGGCCCTAAAAAGGGCTGGGACAGACCTTACTGTAGTTCATGCGCTAGCCTAACCTCACATATTCATCTAGATATTTCACTAGCAGAGGTGCCACCGCTACCCAGAGGTGGCTACAGCTAAAAAGTTCGCTAGGAGAACATACATCAGTTTATATCGCCGCTACATGCCCGCGGCATGTGCGGTGGCCTCAACTGCTCATATTACACATATCCAGAAGAGAAACAGCCTTATAAACTACTGTTGCTACACTAGCAAACATACCGCCTACAGAAACACTCTGTGTTTATACAAACATTGTTCTAGCCACCTTTACCGGGGAACTACAGGCCCACTTCTCCAACTGTTACATTTCTTCACTCTTTTGCAGAAAAAACATCCCTCAGGGAAGCATAGAGTCCAAACATACGGCATTGAAAAGAAGAATGTTTGCCCTAAAAGGGGACTCACACGCTATCTTCAGTGCCTCAGCGCTTCATGTAACATGCATGCTTCGGCGCACTAACCTGAGGGTGGGGCGCTCTCACACTTGGCAGGCCGTTAGAGTCTCACATCCGCTCATCATAGGCCCGCGCGGCCTGGTGTAAAGCGCGCCCGGGGAGAGAAGAAAACAAAGAGGGGCGGAGACTCAGCACCTCGCTTCTGGCGCTGGAAGCGGTTCTTCTCCCCGATGTCCCTCCTCCTGTTGCGGGTGTCCCGCCTCTTCTGCGTCCTACTCCTCCATGGAGGGGGCGCACGAGAGGCCACGCTACTGCGTTGGCCCAGTCGATGATCCTTGGATCTCGATGGGCCAGGGACACCCTCCTGCCTGGGCGCCACCCCGGACCTCAGCGGAATACACGTTTTATATGCCGCTGAGCACGCCCTTGCCTCTCTGAACTTTCCCACCACCGCCTCGACGGAGGTGCCGAAACCATCGACCGTCCGATTTGCCCGCCCGGAGAGAGAGATCCGTGGTGCGGCGCAACTCAGCCATCGCATCAGGGGGTAGGCCCTCCCCCTGATCGAGGTCCCTCATCAGGTCAGCTTGATAAGCCTGCAACACAGCCATTGTGTGCAAGGCCACCGCCGCCTAACCCGCCGACGTGTATGCCCTGCCATTAAGACGCAAAGTCATCTTTAATGGTTTTGATGGCAGGGCTGGAGCTCTTAGTGTCGATGGCCGCCCGGACTCGAGATAGTTCGCGAACGTTTCATCGATGGGCGGCATCGACACATACCCTGCCTCGGCCAATCCCTCGACATCAGCGAAGTTAAAACGCTGATGTCGATGGACTCGCGCCGAGTAGGGTTTCTTCCATGCCCCCACGACCTGCTCCTGAAGGTCGGGGAGGAATGGAAGGCTCCCGGGAGCTGGGCGGCTATGGTCGGGGAGAAACCGATCGCCCAATCTGTCAGGGCGGGCGGCCTCTCCCCTGGCTCTCTGCCACGGCAGCTGAAGTCTCAGCGCCGCGCGCCCCATAACATCTAACAGCTCCCCATACACGGGGCAGGATGGCTGGGAGGATTCAGCCTCAGCCTCATTTTCCTCCTCATCTACCACCATCCTCTGATCAACCGGAAGAGCACGGGCTGACGAAGAGGAGGAGTCTCCATCCGACTCCTCCTCCGTCAGCCTGCTCTCGCGACCTGGCTGATCGTCTGCGAGCAATGTGTTCTCCAGACGATGAGCCAGGGAGCCCCAGGACAGACGGCACCGCTCAGCCTCGGCTTGAGCGGGACCGCTCCCAGATGCTGGCTCTTCTTCCCTCGAGAAGAAGGCCAAGCGAGAGCGGAGCATCCTCACCGGAAAACGCTCACAGTTTGCGCAGGAGGCCCCCTCGAGAACCTCCCGCGCGTGCTCTTCCCCCAGGCAGAGCACACAAAGGGTGTGTGTGTCGTCAGGCGTGAGAAACCTGGGACACAGATCAGCGCATTTCCTGTACGCTCCCCTCAACTTACATGTGCATTTTATTTTAGACAGACTTTCTAGCGAACCAGACAGAACAGTCCCTGAAGACGAAAGGATAGCGTCATGTTGGCATGGTGCCCTTTTATACTTCCTGGTCGCACGGTGATGACATCACCAACCCCAAACCAAAACCAAACCAAACCCAACCCAAACCAAACCAAACCAAACCAAACCAAACCAAAACCAACCCAAACCAACCCAAACCAAACAAAATCAAACAAAAACCAAACGCAACTCAACCCAACCTAACCAAAACAAACGCAAACCAAACCCAACCCAACCCCAAACCAAAACCAACCCAAACCAAACCAAACCCAAACCAACCCAAACACAACCCAAGCCAACCAAACACAAACCAAACACAAACCAACACAAACCAAACACAAACCAAACCCAAACCAAACCCAACCCAAACCAAAACCAACCCAAACCCAAACCCAAACTCAAACCAACCCAAACCCAAACCCAAAACCAAACCAACCCACACCCACCCAACCCAAACCAAAAATAAACCAAAACAAAATCAAATCAAATCAAACAAAAACCAAACGCAACTCAACCCAACCTAACCAAAACAAACGCAAACCAAACCCAACCCAACCCCAAACCAAAACCAACCCAAACCAAACCAAACCAAACCCAAGCCAACCAAACACAAACCAAACACAAACCAACACAAACCAAACACAAACCAAACCCAAACCAAACCCAACCCAACCCAAACCAAAACCAACCCAAACCCAAACCCAAACCAACCCAAACCCAAACCCAAACCAACCCAAACCCAAACCCAAACCAACCCAAACCCAAACCCAAACCACACCCACCCAACCCAAACCAAAAATTAACCAAAACAAAATCAAATCAAATCAAACAAAAACCAAACACAACTCAACCCAACCTAACCAAAACAAACGCAAACCAAACCCAACACAACCCCAAACCAAAATCAAATCAAACATAAACAAAACAAAATCAAACCAACCCAGCCTAACCGAGGCAAACCAAACCGAAACAGGAGTTCTTCAGTGTTCATCTTTCAGCTTTCAATCTGCAGAAATAAGTTTAGCTTCACTAACTAATACTTAACACACCCATCCTGATGACACACGGTCTCCTGGGGTTATTGCGCGCGCGTGTGTGTGTGTGTGTGTGTGTGTGTGTGTGTGTGTGTGTGTAGCGCTGCTCATTACCCTCATTAGAGAGGAAATGAGGTAAGCATCAGTTCCCCCGTGGGCTTTACAAATCATCCTGCGATTATATCCATGTGGACCTGCTCAGATCAGTTCACACACACACACACACACACACACACACACACACACACACACACACACACACACACACACACACACACACACACACACACACTCTCTCTCTCTCTCTCTCTCTCTCTCTCTCAGTGTGCTCATTGAGTCATAAATCTCGTGTTAGACTCATTTTAATAATCACTCAAATCACAACAATCATGCAAACGTGCCAGAGCAGTAAACACAGCTCATTAAAGGGACAGTTCACCCTATAAAGTCATCATTAGTAAACCTGTACAGTGAAATGATGATTCATATCGCAATAAAATATTATAAACATGGGCGTCAGAGGCAAATAAAAGTGGGTGGGTCCTCTTTCTCAGGATATTTTTTTACTGTAGTAATGTTAGATGCCATATTTACATTAACACAAACATACCGCCGTTTACTAAACGATTGATTAGGCCAGACAAAATTATGTTAATCAGTGAGTAATTAATTAAGGGCTAATGTCCACCCAGCCGGTTGTTATCGCAGAATAAACCCCTTCAGAGAGATCAGGACCCCGAGGCGAAGCGGAGCGTCACTCTGAAGGGGTTTATTCTGAGATAACAACCGGCTGGGTGGACATTATCCCGCTTATTACACGGCTACTCGTCTCAAATAAATAATTATTAGACACAAAATATTGTCTTGAGATTAAATATTTTATTAGCTCTTACGCAAAGCTTCCGCGAAGAAAAACAGTTCCGTTCTGCTTTAAGCCTTTATCTATTGCTGCTAAATGTTGAGAATGAATGCTGAAAGGGTTAGTTCAGCCAAAAATGAAACCAAGCCTCTGATTTACTCACCCTCAGGTCATTATAGGTGTTTATGACATTCTTCTGTCAGACAAATACAATCAGAGTTATATTTAAAAAGTCCAGGCTAACGTTAATCCCAGCAGTTGGAGCTGTTTTTGAAGTCCATTAAATGCAGCTGTCCGTCAAATAACGTGCTCCACACGACTCCGATGGGTTAATAGAGCCTTCTGACTCCAATCGATGCGTTTGTGGAAGAAAAATATCCATATTTAAAAATGTATAAAGGAAACCTGCCTTGAAGTCTTCCTTTGTAACCCACGGCTGTTTAAGCCACAAGATGGCGCCAGCGTTAAGCACAGAAGTAGAACCGGTCAAGATAACTCGTAGTACCCGGATGAGCGGTGTGTGTTATCTGGGAATAGAGGGAATGCACGTGACGTCATCGTCAGCTGGAGTGACTGTGATTACGCCCCGCTGAGTGGCAGAAAGACTGAGAGGCAGCACTGGTTTACAGCGCGAATGCAGCGAAAACTCACAAAACCAGGCCCGGCGCCAGAAGGGGGGAAGGGGGAGGCTTGTCCACGGACCGCAGTCATCGCTGTTCTGAGCTTGAGACGGACTTGATAATAGCATGTAATTTTCTCACTCAAACCACTGCCAACTGCTGCTGCTTCTGCTTTCAGAGTGAAACGCTGCACATAACTGCTTGTCTGTGATCTGTAATCCTCTGTAATAATTCGTAATAATTGCATATTATCAGCGAAAAGGAGCTAGCAAAAGATCCAGTGTGTATCTGTATTTGCACTCGTCAAATGATTACATTTCCAACGTGTTTTCGCCTCGGTGAGTAATGTAGCCAATCACAGACATGTTTGTGGACTTCTACAACGGAATTGGCCAATCACAGGTGTTGAACTTGGAATCACCGCTCGAGCGTTTGTCCAGGCGCTGAGTTCAGTTAAACACGCGCAGCAATCCTCTGTAAGTGCAGACATTGTGAAAATAAGAGATTCATTGTATACCAACGTCACGGCGGAACATTGTGAGATTGCGTTTATTGAATGAGTGACAGCTTTTAGTGAAAATAAAGTATATTACCACCACTACACGCTTCAAAACACGGACCCGCATCCACATATACATGCGGGATTCACTTGAAAAATGTGATTAATGACAGTTATGAACGTTCATGTCGAAATGAGGCTCCTAAAAATGTCAGGAAAACACGATTCCTGGCTGCATATCATTATCCATGGATCACTGAATCTTTGGTAAGTTGTAAGGATCGTTATAACTCCAGTCACGCAGCGGCTCTTCTGCCACTCAGCCCCGGCTCAGGGGGCGTTACGCCGGGAAGGTGACGTCGATGCATTCCCTCTATAACATACCGCTGGAATGAGCGATTGACCAATCAGAATCAAGTATTTCACAGAGCCGTGTAATAACCGTGGCTATTGTTTAGGGGTAAGAGAAGCTTATTATCAAGTTTTGACGCAAATCGATCAGAGGATCGAATCCGCCCTCTGCCACACTCGCCCTACTCTCTTTTCCCATCACTTATCAGATCGGAAAGGGATTTATTTTCAATACAATTTTTAGAAAATATTAAAAAAGTGGAAATATGTTGAATAATAAGTGTTTCTCGGTTAGGGGTAAACAGACGCGTGCTGAATTACAGACAATAAAAGTAAGTGGGATATCATTGTTCATAAAATTGGGTGGGTCTTGCACACACACACACACACACAATGGTTCCGACGCCCATGCTTATAAAGTCTATCAAATACAGGCACTAAATGTGTGTGTGCTGTTTCTGATGATTTACAGTCGAGTCAGCTTCAAGGAAATATTGTTTTGCCATTTCTTTGTAATAATTTGGATCATTCCCCAGCGATCTCTGAGTGAATGAGCTTCTGTCGCCGGTGATGATGTGGAGCAGAAGATTAGAGCCCGAACAGAGCCGTCTGAGACACCGAGTGCCATCGAGGGTTAAAGGTATAAATAACTCCCTCCTCCACAGGCTCCTCTCTCTCTCAAACACGCACACACACACGCACACGCACACACACACACGGCAGCGGTGACTCAGTTCGTTCTCATGTCACATAAGGCCTCTGTGTTTCCTGCGGCTCTGCTGCATTTATCCGGTTGTGGCTGAAAGATGGTTGTGACTACAGATGAAAACTCTACCAGCATAAACCCTGTGTGTGTGTGTGTGTGTGTGTGTGTGTGTGTGTGTGTGTGTGTGTGTGTGTGTGTGTGTGTGTGTGTGAGTGAGAGAGAGAGAGAGAGAGAGAGAGAGAGAGAGAGAGAGAGAGAGAGAGAGAGAGAGAGAGAGAGAGATGGTTATATTGCCCTGTAAAGTGCAAATAGTATATAAGTGCAAATAATTAAATATTTTATTTTATTTTAAAGTTTGATTAAAATTATCAATGTAGCCAGACACACACACACACACACACACACACACACACACACACACACACACACACACACACACACACACACACACACACAAAATCAGTGTTATTTTAGTATAATTGAATATATATTATAGTTTTTAAAATTAATGGGTAATATTTTTCTGTTTTTCATTAAAATTTTAGGGCCACGTTTTTGAACCAAAAATGTAAAGAAACAGCGTTTTGGGGCCTAAAAAAATGATTTGGAATGAAAAGTTTTTTCCTGCAAATGTGTGTGTTACGTGCGCAGTCTACAGGCGCGTGTTTCTTACACAGTGAGATCGCCATCTACTGGCCCGGCAGCAGCATACAGCGATTTTAGCCATTTTCTCGGATCCGCGCGAATGTGGATCATTTTGATAACGTTGTCGTCTGTACAAAGAACTATGTTTTTAGCACAACGTTGTTGCGTAAACGTCTTGCAGGTGCGCACAGTGGAGCAGGCGGAGCATCTTGTCACAATTCACTTCCGTTCTCTCGGGGTATATCAAGAAACAAAACTAAACAAAACCACATAATGGGCAAAAATACGTATTCTGGGACACATTAAGACTGGCAGGGGCTGTTGAAGCGGTTTTAGTGTGTGTGTGTGTCTGTGTGTGTGTTGTGGTGTTGCTGTATTATGTCCCTCACCTCAACACCTGCAGTTCAAACTCTCTCTCCCTCTCTCTCTCTCTCTCTCTCTCTCTCTCTCTCTCTCTCTCTCTCTCTCTCTCTCCTCTCTCTCTCTCTCTCTCTCTCTCTCTCTCTCTCTCTCTCCTCTCTCCCTCCCTCTCTCTCTCTCTCCTCTTGCGGTCACTGGCGTTGGGGTCGTGTGAGACTCGACTCCCTCGGGTCGATGCTGCTTGTGTTTACGTGTGTGTGTGTGTGTGTAACTCATTCAAGCTTAAACCTGAATCTCTCTTAAAGGAACACTCTGTCGTTTTTAGAAATAGGGCTTATTCAGCTTCTCTCCTACATTTAGATATGTGGGCAAATGCATTTTTGTCTCAGTGCATTGTTTTAGTTTGGCAGGGTGTTGTTTATTAGTGTTGTTGTAATTAGGTGTTGTTGTTGTGCACTAGCTTAGCTTAGCATAATGAATGGAATCCTATGTTGCCAGCTAGCATGTTCTGAGTAAAAGTGATCAAAAAACAAACAAAATAAACACCTAATTACTTCTTGTGGCCTGCGTATTCACAAGTACAAATAGTGATGGAGATTAAGGCGATCTAGGCAGATATTGACATGGGACTATATTATGGGGAAGCAGAGATATCACGGCTCTCATCCTCATATCTCTGCGCGATCAATGAAG
>NC_090181.1:1857916-1901188 GCF_024679245.1 Pseudorasbora parva
CCCGCAGCTCGTCAGAACAGAGAAAGAAAGTCTTGAATGAAGACGAGCAAACCGAAGCCTCGCCGTACCCGAGCCGGAGAATAAAACGCTTATTAAATGGTAATCTGAACACACGGCTCTGGCTCAAACTCACATTACAGTTTAATCCACATTCATATATTACACCGAGCCCACCGCTCAACACCTCACACACCACATCTAGAGTTACACACACACATACACACGCACCACCAACATAGACACAATCACACAAATACTCAGAGAGACACACACACACACTCGCTCACACACATAAACATGCACTCATATCCACACAGACACACACACACTCTCACACTAGCACCCACACAGACACACTCACACAAACACTCAGAGACACACGAACTCATACCCACACAGACACACACACATACAGTCACACACACTCTCACGACACACATTCACACAGACACACACATAAAAACTCACACACACACTCCCTCCCCCCACACTCACATAAACAATCTATTTAAATATGGTGAAAAATGACAATTTACGAGAGCCAAATCTCACTGTATTTCACATACAGACACACACACACACACACACACACACACACGTTTGTTTTTGTGACATATAGGGACATTCCATAGGCGTAATGGTTTTTATACTGTACAAACTGTATTTTCTAACCCCTTACACTGCCCTTAAACCTACCCATCACACACACACACACACACACACACGCACACACACACTACTCCTAAACCTACCCATCACAGGAAACATTCTGCATTTTTAATTTCTCATAAAAACTCCTCCTGTGTGATTTATAAGCCTTTTGTAAAGTGGGGCCATGGGTAATGTCCTCATATTTCACCCTCTCCTGTAATACCTGTGTCATACCCATGGCATTATACACACTTGTGTCCTCATATGTCACAAAAACATGCACGCACACACACACACACACACACACACACACACACACACACACACACACACACACACACAATCTCTTTAAATCTCTGTCTGTATTTGGCCAATAGCGCCTCGTCTCAGCTCATGTCCTGTAGAAGTGTGAGGCTCATGACTCGGCTCATCATGAGACATTAATGACATACGAGCCCGTCAACAGGCCATTCATCTGACCAGCCGAAGCACAGCCGGCTTTTGTCACAAACTCAACCGAGAGTGCTTCCTCATTGGCCAGCCCTTGTCACGTGACCCGCTCGGCATGCCGCATGATTGGATGAAATGCTTCATTGTTTGTCTGAACAACTCTTCGCATTCACACCGACCGGAGCACATTTAGTCATAAAGGTGAAAACACACACACCCATGACCACCTTCCTAATATTGTGTTGGTCCCCCTGACCGGTCAAGGCGTGGACTCCACTAGTGTGCGCGCTGTGGTATTTGGCACCAAGATGTTAGCAGGAGATCCTTTAAGATCCTTCAAGTATATAAAAATATGTTTGGTTCAGGTTTGAAATTCATTATCTTTTATTATAGGCTATGTAGCCTGCCGTGGTCATCCTCAGCTAGTCAGAATATGAGTCTGAGTCTCCATTGGGCTGTGATTAGGGGGCGTTTCAACCCAACCAGGAAAGACCTCGATTGGACAGACCAACAACCAATCAGAGCAGCGGAGCGACGCATAACGTTAGTTGTCAAATGTCAACAGAGCTCAACTGCACTGTGTTGCCAAGTCTGCGTTTTTTTCCACGGGTTGAAGCGACGATTATGTGATATATAGACCCATGAGCGCCAATTTAAGCAGCAACCTTACCAAAATAACACATTTACCCCCCAAACGCCATTTTTTCCCTGGAGAACCCCCCGAGAAGCTATTGTTTAGGGCTAGTAGTTGGCGGATTTTGTTGTAAAAATTTGACCCTGTCTGCACGCACTCTGGAATAAAAAAATACAATAATTTAATGATAAACAAAGTACTTACCCAACATGATCATCATCTTTGAGAGAAATAGTGAAGGTGATGCAGATACAAACAAGCTCTCCGTTTAGGATTCGAGTAAATATAACCCAAGCCCCTTCGATGACGTGATGATTACGGTACTGTTGATCATCTGTCCGTCATCGGCTAAAGCCCGCCCTGACGATCTCATTGGTCAGTTTCTGTCGATCATCTGTCCGTCATCGGCTAAAGCCCGCCCTGATGATCTCATTGGTCAGTTTCTGTTGATCATCTGTCCGTCATCGACTAAAGCCCGCCCTGATGATCTCATTGGTCAGTTTCTGTTGATCATCTGTCCGTCATCGGCTAAAGCCCGCCCTGATGATCTCATTGGTCAGTTTCCGTTGATCATCTGTCCGTCATCGGCTAAAGCCCGCCCTGATGATCTCATTGGTCAGTTTCCATTGATCATCTGTCCGTCATCGGCTAAAGCCCGCCCTGATGATCTCATTGGTCAGTTTCCGTTGATCATCTGTCTGTCATCGGCTAAAGCCCGCCCTGATGATCTCATTGGTCAGTTTCTGTTGATCATCTGTCCGTCATCGGCTAAAGCCCGCCCTGATGATCTCATTGGTCAGTTTCTGTTGATCATCTGTCCGTCATCGTCTAAAGCCCGCCCTGATGATCTCATTGGTCAGTTTCTGTTGATCATCTGTCCGTCATCGTCTAAAGCCCGCCCTGATGATCTCATTGGTCAGTTTCTGTTGATCATCTGTCCGTCATCGTCTAAAGCCCGCCCTGATGATCTCATTGGTCAGTTTCTGTTGATCATCTGTCCGTCATCGTCTAAAGCCCGCCCTGATGATCTCATTAGTCAGTTTCTGTTGATCATCTGTCCATCATCGGCTAAAGCCCGCCCTGATGATCTCATTGGTCAGTTTCTGTTGATCATCTGTCCGACATCGGCTAAAGCCCGCCCTGATGATCTCATTAGTCAGTTTCTGTCGATCATCTGTCCGTCATCGGCTAAAGCCCGCCCTGATGATCTCATTGGTCAGTTTCTGTCGATCATCTGTCCGTCATCGGCTAAAGCCCGCCCTGATGATCTCATTGGTCAGTTTCTGTCGATCATCTGTCCGTCATCGGCTAAAGCCCGCCCTGATGATCTCATTGGTCAGTTTCTGTCGATCATCTGTCCGTCATCGGCTAAAGCCCGCCCTGATGATCTCATTGGTCAGTTTCTGTTGATCATCTGTCCGTCATCGGCTAAAGCCCGCCCTGATGATCTCATTGGTCAGTTTCTGTCGATCATCTGTCCGTCATCGGCTAAAGCCCGCCCTGATGATCTCATTGGTCAGTTACTGTCGATCATCTGTCCGTCATCGGCTAAAGCCCGCCCTGATGATCTCATTGGTAAGTTTCTGTCGATCATCTGTCCGTCATCGGCTAAAGCCCGCCCTGATGATCTCATTAGTCAGTTTCTGTCGATCATCTGTCCGTCATCAGCTAAAGCCCGCCCTGATGATCTCATTGGTCAGTTTCTGTTGATCATCTGTCCGTCATCGGCTAAAGCCCGCCCTGATGATCTCATTAGTCAGTTTCTGTTGATCATCTGTCCGTCATCGGCTAAAGCCCGCCCTGATGATCTCATTGGTCAGTTTCTGTTCGGAGATAATCCGGTTGTTAAGGCTGACGTCACGCGGCAGCGCTTCCGGGTCCAAACGCTCTATCTTATACCACAAGAAAAACTACAAACGGTGCTAATATACACACACAATGTGGTGTGATACTACAAAAAAAGTTATAATAATAACCTTTTTCTCCATACCAAAATTCCAGATGGCCAGACTGTGATTCATCTTTTATAAATTGTTAAAATATTAATGTCTGTAACGCTGTGACCATAGAGACTGCTGTGTGGACTGTAAGTATTTAAAATGTTTAACTTTTTTAAATGTTTGATGTTTAATATGAAAAAATAGCCCTCATAAACGGGCGTCGATGCCATTCTCAAGTGAAACGAGTTGAGGCTTGGACCCAGAAACGGCGTTCCTTACGTCACGACTTAACAAGCGGATTACAGACCGAACCGCCCCACCTAAAAAATTGTGGGCGGGGCTAAGTTCGGCTGGCATCCAGGCTATGCAGTCTAATATCATAGAAGCCCCACACCCCGTCACCTCCACCCCCTCCAGGATTCCTCAGTCCAGGCCATCTTCTTACAGTAACATTACACACTAAAGACAGATGAAAATGGAGAAAAGCAGAACAGATGCTCTTTACCTCTTACATTGCCTCCTTTATGAGTTTAATTTGCCTTTGACGTTTCTCCTCAAGCATCTATGGGTCAATGTGTCTTCATTCAGATAACCCCAGGGGGTGTGGCCTTGCGCTTGATTGACAGCTCATTAATCACTGCAGATGGAACAGGATCAAGCCTCTGACCCCGGGGAGCCACAAGGGTCAAAGGTCAAGCAGCCTGCTCTATTTGCATCTGTGATTGTTTAAAGACAAAAGCAATAAAAACTGCATTGATAAAGATGTCACAGTGCATACTACTTGTACATTTCTGTATGTACCTAACATACACTTTATTGCAAAAAGTATTCTACACACATTAGTGTAAGAATGGGTCGCTCTCAGGAGCTCAGTGAACTCAAGCGTGGGGCCGGGATAGGCTGACACCTGTGCAATAAGTCCATTCCTGACATTTCCTCACTACTAAATATTCCACGCTCAACTGTTAGTGGGATTATAACAAAGTGGAAGCCATTGGGAGCAACAGCAACTCAGCCACGAAGTGTTAAATCCCAGAGCGGGGTCAGCGCATGCTGAGGGTCACAGTGCGCAGAAGTCTCCAACTCAATCGCTCCAGACTTCTGTGGCCTTCAGATGAGCTCAAGAACAGCGGAGAGAGCTTCATGGAAAGGGTTTCCATGGCCGAGCAGCTCATCCAAGCCTTAAGGTCTTCGCACACTGAGTCCGATATTTTCGCATGCGTTTTTTCGTATTCGTGATCCGAAAAATTTGTCCCGCACAGAGACCTTGCACACTGAGTACGATGCGTATTAATGAATGCGTTATGGGAAAAAACGCAAACCAATACAAAATTACGTCTTCAAGTAGTAAGGATGATTTTTTTGTCTTTTCTCTTCTTAAAAAGAGAAAAAGAAAGAGGAAATATTGGGTCCATCCCCTGAGATCAATTGGGATTATCCAGACCGATCCAAAGTTTAGATGCTTTGCTAGCGATACTGGAGCCACATATTAAAAATGAGACCACCCATTTTAGTGAATCAATTGTTCCTGAACAGAGACTGGCAGTATACAGCTCTGGAAGAAATTAACATTTATTTCCCAATGTTAAGTGGTCTTTTTTCCAGAGCTGTCTAAGGTATGGATCCGCACACACAAACGCACGCACGGTTTACAGGGACTTGGTGTGCTAATTATAGCTGTAATATAATAATATCTGTAGTATTTTTTGATACAATAATATGTATGGTGGCTCTGAGTTGTCAAAATGACTCAAAATGCGTTTTTACGGATGCGTAAACGCAGAAAATCGAACTTGTTCAGAATTTATTTTTGACGGACGAAAGTTTCGGAGGCAGTGTGCAAGCTTGATTGACACAACGTGAGGTCGAATTTATTTTTTGACATGTGCAAAGGCCTTTACATCACCAAAAGCAATGCAAAGCGTGGGATGAAGTGGAGTAAAGCAGCCGCCACTGGACTCTAGAGCAGTGAGACGTGTTCTCTGAGCGACCAATCACGCTTCAGTCTGACAATCCCATGGACGAGTCTGGGTTTGGCGGTCGCCAGGAGAACGGGACTTGCCTGACTGCATTGTGCCAAGTGTAAAGTTTGGTGGAGAGGGGATTATGGGGTGGGGTTGTTTTTCAGGGCTTGGCCCCTTTGTTCCAGTGAAAGGAACTTTTAATGCTTCACCAAAACATTTTGGACAATTTCATGCTCGCAGCTTTGTGGGATCAGTTTGTGGACGACCCCTTCCTGCCCCAGCATGACTGCGCTCCAGTGCACAAAGCGTCGCTCCATAAAGACATGGATGAGGAGTTTGGTGTGGAGGAACTTGACTGGCCTGCACAGAGTCCTGAGCTCAACCCGATAGAACAGCTTTGGGATGAATTAGAGCGGAGACTGAGAGCCAGGCCTTCTCGTCCAACATCAGTGCCTGACCTCACAAATGAGCTTCTAGAAGAATGGGCAAAAATCCCCATAAACGCACTCCTAAACCTTGAGGAAAGCCTTCCCAGAAGAGCTGGAGCTGTTAGAGAGGGTGGGCCGACTCCAGATTAAACCCCACGGGTTAACAATGGGGAGCTCATGTGTGTGTGTAAGGCGTCACAACACTTTTATAGTGTAATATTCAGCTCATCTTCATTGAGGTCAAAGTTATATCTTGACAAGAACATCAACCTAATTTAAAAAACAAACAAAAAACTCTTGTCCCGTTTAAATAGTATTTAGTTCAAACCTCAAGGTGAAGCAGTTTTGTGGGAAAAACAGGTGAAAAGTTCAGTGAAAAGCTCCCCCCCCCCTATCTCTCTCTCTCTCTTCCTCAGACGCAGCTGCTCAAACCGCAGGACTGCGTGAGGATGAACACCTGTGTGTCAGAGATATACACGCTTCATTCTTCTGATCAAACACCTGCAAACTAAAGTGTGTTTAATTCAGATGCTCTGGGATCTTTGTTCATGCATTTGTGGGATTAAAGGCACAATATGTAATGTTTCAGCATTAAAAATATAAAAGATCACTATATCTATGTTATATATTTTTTAAAGTTGTGTGTTTACATTATCCCGACAGTTCCAATTAACTTCTAAATCCAGAGAAATTAATATTTTAATTCGAAGACACGGACCGTGTCTTTATTTCCGTTATGTCGCCCGTCTTTTACGTCATATCCACGTTTGCGTCTTGCTTCCTGCGAACTCGGCGGAACCGCCAAACTCAAAGAGGAACACTGACAGACAGTATAAGGGGAACACCCGTATAAAAAAGTCTGTATGATAATGGATCGTGACTACTCTTTGCCTGTACGTTTTGCCAGCTCAACAAAGCGCAAACGTACGGGTGAAAAAAATGACCCGAGAAGATTTTGGGACAGTAGAAGAAGCAAGAGACGTGTAAACCTTGGAGAAGCCTTTGAAAGATGGCGAAATCTTCGTGACAAGCTCGGACTGCAGAGAGATATGCTGATCTCGCTTGCGTTTTAATAAACAGGTCATTTAAGTAACCATTCAGCTAACATAATAATCATATAATCATAACATGCTGAATGTTTGCATATTGCATAGCGATCTTGACCACATTGAGACGCGTTTAGCTGAATACGTAACGTTATACATTTTGTATCGGCTTTTCAAACAGGCGGATTCTCTGTTTTTGGAGACTGAAACAGCTATTTTTTTAAAAACTGATTCAAAAGTATTTCTATCCGTATATTTGGTGACACGATGATGTCGTGTAAAACGCAGATGGACGAGCTATTATTGGTTTTATATGTAGCTGGAGAAAGTAACGTTAGCTTCATAAGGTAATATGCCACTATCTTGGTCAATTAATATAAGGTGACCGTCACTTTTATCATATGTTAATACTAGCTACATATAATATTGATTTAATAATGATCTACTTATTCATATATCTCTGAGTTCCAAAATAAATGTTTATTAGAATGATTGATGAACGTGGGGAGCGACACAGCGCGTGTTCCAATGAACAACGTATTGCTGGTGCTGGTTCTCTCATTTACTATGTTTTATGTTGGTAATGATAAACTAAATTGAAATTGATTGGTAATTGATTTGATTTGATTGATTTGATTTGATTTGATTGATAATTGAAATTGATTTCCTTATTGAAGAGTTGATATACAGAATGTTCGACAATCGCGGATGCCATGTCAACATATCTATAATTTGAGTAACTCAAATTATGATGCGCGGTTAATATGTCAACATAGCCTACCAACTTATAGGTGTGTTGACATAGCGACCGCCCGCACAACATTCTGTCTCACACATTAGCTAACGTTACTGATAAGTTTGTTAAGTAACGGTAGCTCGCTGCTATTTCATTAGATTGACATTACATAAAGTGAAAAGCCGTAACTAAACTTAACAATAATAGAGATGTAATATAACAATTACCTTGTCAGTGAACATGTTTTCTGCTGGAGATGCCAGATTCGCTGGTTGACAGTGGCAATAATGACAACAACTCCCATGAGCACACGCACTTTCCCGACGTCATCAAAGTACGTCTGTTGTTATTATTTTGAATGAGTGACCCCTAGTGGCCAAAAGTTGCATACTGCACGTTTAAATCTTTCGAGCAGTTTTATAATTGTTCTAGTGTATCAATGTGCTTTGTCAAATGTTAAGTATTCATAATGAACTAATATATATACATTATCGCTCCACACCCGTAAGACCTCTGTTCATCTTCACACACAGTTTAAGATATTTTATATTTAGTCCGAGAGCGTATGCAAGTGTATGCACACTATACTGTCCATGTCCAGAAAGGGAATAAAAACATCATCAGAGTAGTCCATATGAGACATCAGTGGGTTAATTAGAGTCTCTTGAAGCATCCGAAATACATTTGGGTCCAAAAATAACAAAAACTACGACTTTATTCAGCATTGGCTTCTCTTCCGCGTTTGTGTTCAATCCTCAAATAAAGATTAAAACGGTTAAGAATCAGTGAATCGATTCATGATTCGGATCGCCAATGTCTCGTGATTTCAGCAGTTTGACACGCGATCCGAATCAATAGGTTGCTAGCAAGTGGCTAATGGGATTACAGACGCTGCACTGCAAAAAATGCTCTTCTTACAGTATTTACTAGACAAGCAAAAGTAATTTGTTTGGGGGGAAAAAAAGTCTTGTTTTGGGGAAAAATATCTCAAAAATGAAGAGAGTTTTTGCTTAAAATTAGATAAATAATCTGCCAATGGGGTGAGAAAAATAATCTTAATTCAAACAGAAAACAAGATTATTTTTCTCACCCCATTGGCAGATTATTTATCTTATTTTAAGCAAAAACTCTCTTCATTTTGAGTTATTTTTCCCCAAAACAAGACAATTACTTTTGCTTGTATAGTAAATGCTTCTCAATATAAGAATTGTAAGATATTTTGACTAGAAACAAGACAAAAATACTAAGTAAGAAAAGTATTTTTTGCAGCGTGTCGAGGACATTAAACGTCATCACGCCAAGCAGGTAAACTCATAAATCTGCTCTTATAAACTACAAACGTTCTGGGAAAATGTTTTTAGACGACTGGAAGAGTTGACGTTGAAGTGTGTTGTTGTGCATTTGTAGCTTACCTTTAGCTTTTTACTTCTGGTGACCGCATTTAGGCTTCAGAGTTCATAAGAGTTGCGTTAATCTGTCATGTGAGCAGAACCGTGTCACGTATCTTTATTCCTGAGGAACCTCCGCTCTCCAACAGCTTTAGAGCCGTAACTCATGGCCGGAGGCTCGTATGTCAACACATATTATCAAGTGATTCTGCGGACGGATCAATTACTGCAGCGCTGGAGCAGCTCATATCCAGCAGCCGGAGGCTTTCGTGGCCTATCTGTGATTAGAGCGGAGCACACTTGGCCGTCTGAAGCGTCTCGAGGCCAGAGCCGTCCTTAACGTTCTGCAAAAAGACTTCATTAAAGCAAATACTCCAAAACACCGCAGGCTCCGCTTATCGAGCACAGGTTACACAGAGATTCTCACTTTATAAAACATGAGTCTGTAAACCTTTAATCTCACACACACACACGCACACGCATCCTGTATGATTTATAAGCCTTTTGAAAAGTGGGGCCATGGGTAATGTCCTCATATAAGTTACCCTCTCCTGTAATACCTGTGTCATACCCATGGCATTATACACATTTGAGTCCTCATATGTCACAAAAACAACACACACACACACACACACACACACACACACACACACACACACACACACACACACACACACACACACACACACACACACACACACACAGAGTTTCTCACTTTTTAAAACATGAGTCTTTAGACCATCAATCTCGCTTCTGCGTCTGGCGTGCGCCGAGGTAAACACTTATTTCTGTCTTTTCTTTGGCCGGTGAGCAAATGCAAATGTTTGAGATAAGAAATTACAAAATAATGTCAGGCGAGTATTGGGGAACTCAAAACATCTGTGATGGATATTGTGTGTATGTGTGTGTGTGTGTGTGTGTGTGTCCATATGTAAGCAAGTGAGTGTTTGTAAGTGTGTGTGTGTGTGAGTGAGTGTTTGTAAGTGTGTGTGTGTGTGTGTTTGTGAATTAGTGTAAATATTTGTGAGAGTGAGTATATGTGTGTGTGTGTGTGTGTGCGTGCGTGTGTGTGTGTGTGGGCATGTTTTTGTGACATATGAGGACACAAACATGTATAATGCCATGGGTATGACACAGGTATTACAGGAGAGGGTGAAATATGAGGACATTACCCATGGCCCCACTTTACAAAAGGCTTATAAATCACACAGGAGGAGTTTTTATGAGAAAGTAAAAATGCAGAATGTTTCCTGTGATGGGTAGGTTTAGGGGCAGTGTGTGTGTGTGTGTGTGTGTGTGTGTGTGGGTGTGTGTGTGTGTGTGTGTGTGTGTGTGTGTGTGTGTGTTGGGTAGGTTTAGGGGCAGTGTAAGGGGATAGAAAATACGGTTTGTACAGTATAAAAAACATTACGCCTATGAAATGTCCCCATATGTCACAAAAACAAACTTGTGTGTGTGTGTGTGTGTGAGAGAGAGAGAGAGAGTGTGTCTATTTTAGCATGTGAGTGTAAGTGTTTGTGAGTGTGTGTGTGTGTGTGTGTGAATTAATGTAAATGTTTGTGTGTGTGAGCGAGTGTTTTTGTGTGTAAGATTAGTGTAAATGTTTGTGAGTGAGTGTTTATAAGTGAGCGAGTGTGTGTGTGTGTGTGTGAGTGCGAGTGTTTGTGAGTGTGTGTGTGTGTGTGTGTGTGTGTGTGTGTGTGTGAGTGCGAGTGTTTGTGTGTGTCTTTGTGAGAGTGTGTGTGCATCTGTGTGAGTGCGAGTTGTGTGTGTCTTTGTGAGAGTGTGTGTGCATGTGTGTGAGTGTTTGTGAGTGTGTGTCTTTGTGAGAGTGTGTCTTTGTAAGAGAGAGCATGTGTGTGAGTGCGAGTGTTTGTGTGTGTCTTTGTGAGAGTGTGTGTGCATCTGTGTGAGTGCGAGTTGTGTGTGTCTTTGTGAGAGAGTGTGTGTGCATGTGTGTGAGTGCGAGTGTTTGTGAGTGTGTGTCTTTGTGAGAGTGTGTGTGCATGTGTGTGAGTGCGAGTGTTTGTGTGTGTCTGTGAGAGTGTGTGTGCATGTGAGCCTGTTTATGTGGTTTATGAGGACACAAATTTGTATAACTACATGGGTATTACACTATAAATGTGGTTTATGAGGACATATCAAATGTCCTCATAATTCAAATGGCCTTAAAAACATACTAAATGATGTTATTTTGAGAAAGTAAAAATGCAGAATGTTTCCTGTGATGGGTAGGTTTAGGGGCTGTGTGTGTGTGTGTGTGTGTGTGTGTGTGTGTGTGTGTGTGTGTGTGTGTGTGTGTGATAGGTAGGTTTAGGGGCAGTGTAAGGGGATAGAAAATACGGATTGTACAGTATAAAAACCATTACGCCTATGGAGAGTCCCTGTAAACCACATAGACCAACATGTGTGTGTGAGTGCGAGTGTGTGTGTGTGTGTGTGAGTGTTTGTGAGTGTGTGTCTTTGTAAGAGAGAGCATGTGTGTGAGTGCGAGTGTTTGTGTGTGTGTGTGAGTGTTTGTGAGTGTGTGTCTTTGTGAGAGTGTGTGTGCATGTGTGTGAGTGTTTGTGAGTGTGTGTCTTTGTGATAGTGTGTGTGCATGTGTGTGAGTGTTTGTGAGTGTGTGTGTGCATGTGTGTGAGTGCGAGTGTGTGTGTGTGTGTGTGTGTGTGTGTGTGTGTGAGTGTTTGTGAGTGTGTGTCTTTGTGAGAGTGTGTGTGCATGTGTGTGAGTGTGTGTCTTTGTGAGAGTGTCTTTGTAAGAGAGAGCATGTGTGTGAGTGCGAGTGTTTGTGTGTGTCTTTGTGAGAGTGTGTGTGCGAGTGCGAGTGTGTGTGTGTGTGTGAGAGAGAGAGCGTGTGTGTTTGTGTGTGTGTGTGTGTGTGAGTGAAGGAGCATGTGTGTCTGTGTCTCTCCACAATGAATTGCTTACTGTATTGCTCATTTGTAAGTCGCTTTGGACAAAAGCATCTGCAAAATGTAATGTAAATAAATGTGTGTAAATGTGTCATGTTTGAGGCTTTACACTCTAACACACAACAGTTGATTTGTGAACACGTGTAAAGCTTGACGGAAATAAGCCTCTGTTTGGTTCTCATCAGTGGAAACCCGACCCGACGATTGAGTCATGAAGATGAGTTATTAAATATAAAACATTAGGGGTCAAATGTAAAAATGATCTGGCTGTGTCTGAGGTTTTGAAGTCCTCAGAAGAAAAGGAAAATGTTCTCCTCAAGCACTTTGACGAGGTGGAAGGACAACGAGAAGCAACCGAGAAAACAATTAGCCCATCAGAGACGCTTTGGCAGTGATTAAATGCAAATGTCTAATTTCCTTTGTTTCTTTTCTCGTCAGACTGTAAGAGGCGCGGCCTTCGACATAAACCGAGCAAACCTTCAGCTTTCTTCTGTGGAATAAAATACATGATTAAACAGGTACAGCCTGGCAAACGTGTGTGTTTGTGTGTCTCCTGCCCGATTACTTCATGCAGGGCCGTGCATAGGGGGGGTGGCCCGGTGGCTAGAGCCACTGCCTTTTTGCCCTCATCGGCTAAGGTGCCCCTCTTGCCCCCCCTCACCCTCAGAGGATTTCAATAAAAGCGTTCGGTTCCGCTAAAAATCCACTAGTTCCGCTAACCCTTTCCGTGTTTTCCCGCTCGTTCCGCGCAGCATCGCTCTGTCTGCGGCTGTCTGCTCTCTGTGGAGACGGCTGTTCCAGAATGTCGTCCCATTAACAGGTATATTACAAACTACAATCCACAACGTTGAATTGTTTCAAAAGTGCAAACATGGATTCAAAGCTCCAGCATGCCACTCCTGTAAAATAGATTTCCGATTATACTCAATTTTACGAATTAATAGGCTACTAGTATCTATAGCCTAACATACTTCATATTTATGATATTTTATTTAGACCATATTAATCGTATACACAATTTTAAAAAAGGTAATACAAGCTATTATAAATATACATGAGTTGTATCGGGGTAGCCTACAATGGGGCTAAAGCACACCCTAAGAAAAATGTGCTCATTTTTCAAAAAAGTCCATACTTGTGCAAAAAAGCAACGTTTGCAGTATTTTCTGTTTATTTTGATTAATAAAATATTGAATTATTGTTCAGTAAATAGTAAAATGTTAATATAAAAATATATTTTAAAATACAGAAACAAATGTTTAGCCTAAGTAAATAATCTGAAAACATTGAATGAATGAGATTCCATAATAATTTTATAAAGTTGTATCCTTGTAACAATATGATTATTATCATATTTTTTATTATAAATATGATGTTGCCTCTAAGATGGACACCCAACTTAAGATATTTACCAGCTGAATCTTAGCCATGTCATGTCAACAAATGGAAGTCAGCCAGCTGTTTATCATCATGTTAAATATGCCTTTTACCCCAAATACAATACTTTTATATATTCTGCTATTAAAAATCTGTTGCGTATGATTTACATAAATCATAAACAAGACCTTTGTCTCAAAATATATTCAATTTGAGTGATTCTCATTTGCTACTTAAATCTCCAATAAAAAATGTAAATAGCAAAGATATCAAATTAGCCCAGAATGAACTTTTTGGAAGAATAATTAGAACAACAGAAATTTAATTAGCACTAAAGCCTAACAATTGTATTTACAGTATGATTGTAAAAGGTTTGTTATTCATTTTCTATATTAAGATGATACTCAATCCCCTTATAGTGCCGCTTTTTTTTGGTTTGGGCCACTGCCCCTCAAAATATCTGTGCACGGCCCTGACTTCATGCAATAAGCATCACTTTATGAATCTGAGTTTTGACACACTGTAAAAAAATATTTAGAAAAAAGTTCCCTGGTTGCCTTAAAGTTTTGAGTTAATATGATAAATAAGATAAATAATCTTCCAATGGGTTGAGAAAAATACTCTTAAAACAATATACAATATAATTTTTCTTACCCCACTGGCAGATTATCTTGCTTATTTTAAGCAAAAACTCTTAATTTTGGGAATATTTTTAACCAAAACAAGACAATAATTTGTACTTGTCTAGTAAATGTTTCTTAATGTAAGATTTTTTTTTATTGAAATTTTGACTACACTGTAAAAAATGATTTACAAAAAAGTTCCCTGGTTGCCTCAAAATGTTGAGTTCATTGAAATTAAAATTTTCAGTTAATGAACATTTTTTGAGATTCGACAACCTTTATTCAAATATTATTTAAAGATTGTGTAAGCATATTGGGTAATTGTGTGTTTTATTTGTGATGACGCAGCTAAATTGTGCTATTTTCATGATTTATCACATTTTTTATGTGGTTCAGATACAATAATATTTTGAGTTTCAATCAATTAAACCAATTTCCTTCATTGTATCTCAAACTCAAATTTTTCATTTCAATAAACTCAAAGTTTTAAGGCAACCAGGTTACTTACTTTTTTAAGTTAAACCAACACATTTGTTTACAGTCCAATACATCTCTCATCTTTGTATCTCGCTCAGTCACATTTATCGTGGTTTGACCACAATGTTTCAGAAATATCACAACATTCACATCATTGCACAACGCGCTTACCTACTTAATATCAAACCAATAAAAGCGAGTCGCCAATCGAATTCAACGATCAGGCTCTCTCCTTTATTAAAGGGCAACTGCGGTGAGAAATGCCCCTCGGGGTAACTAACAGATGGTCAGCGAGTAGATCGTTCTCTGGGATGTGTTTTCATGAAATCGAATGTAAAGAGTTTTATCTCTAAACACAGATTAGCTTATAGCGCTTGTCTACGGGGCACAGGGTCAGTGAAATTAAACCGCTAGTTAATACCACTAACAGCTCAACATAGCCTCACACTAACACGGCAGCATAATGAGGGTCCCTACAGGCAAACCACAGCACTGAGAACTTTATAAGAGTACAAACAGTTTAATAAGAAGATACTTTATAAAGACAGAACATTACGCGTTACAGACGGCAGCCATCTTGGAGAACAGTCTCGACGAGTCGAGCCACGAGCGCTGTGCTAAGTGAGCTGATCGACAGGAATTAAGTTTGAGAAATCTAATTACATGGACATTTTTAATTGTATTTATTTATTTATTTTCTCTGTTGCGTTCAGTGCTTTCTTCCGGAAACAACGGACCATATGAGACTCAGTCACAGTTCATCTCTTAGCACAGCGCTCGTGGCTCGACTCGTCGAGACTGTTCTCCCAGATGCCGTCTGTAAAACAAGGGGGTAATCTAGCGCTCGGAAAGCGCTCCACCCATAGGGGCGGCCATTGCTAACCAAGCCATCACCTGCTGTTAGCATCCCATTGACTCCCATTCATTTTTGAGTCACTTGAGCCCCTTTCACACTGCACGTCGGACCCGCAATATTCCCGGAGCATTGCCGGGTCGCCTTCTGTGTGAAAGCAACCCCGTCCCGGCATTGATTACCGAATTCGACCCGGGTCGGGGACCTAGTAACATTGCGGGATTCGACCCGAGACGAGCGCTGTGTGAACAAAAGCCAAAACTAATGCCTTAACGTGTACGTAGTTATCGTGCGACTCCTAGAGCTTGTTTCTTCAATAACACAACCCTGCAGTGCCAGAAGAGCTCGTCGGTGTTTTAAACGCAGAGAGTGTTCGTATACAAAAGAAACTAAAATTAAACAAGCAGAAATGAGCGCAAACTGGACACAAGTCGAGACCACGGAGCTCCTTACTATCCGCGCTGAAGCTGAGATCGCTCGCCGTTATACGTCACATCAGGATGTCACGTGTCAACTCGACCCGGGACCGTTACGGGTTGTGTGTGAAAGCGCACATATTACGGTATTTCGCTGGCAGTGTGAATGGACCAAATCTAGCGGCCCGGGAACAAATGCTGGGTCGCATTATCCGTGTATTTGCCGGAATCGCAGTGTGAAAGGGGCTTATGATAGTGAATAACTTTGCATCTGAGACGTTTAAAGACTCCATTTGTCCATTGTTTATTTATTAAGAAACACGACAATGCATAAAAGGCTCCATTACCTTGTATCTTACACTATCGCCCCGCAGAAGCTGTTTTTGTAAAAATAGGCTAACGATTGCGTCATAACCAACGCGACTCTGTCGCACAGTAGAGAAATTACCGTATAGACCTGAGGAGACCCTCAGAAACAATCTTTACTGTCTATGAGGCCGTCGGGGGGACGTGGAGACATAAAGTCAAGGGGGAAGAATGCGGAGAAGCTGACAGGGAACCAAAAGCAATTGGAGAAAATATTTAAACAACGTGATTCAGATTTCACTTTCCACAACTACTAGAAGACCTACAGCTGTCAGACAGGAGGCTCACGTCACATCTACGTCCTCAAGCTCAGTCTGAGCCGGCGCAGTTCGCTCCGCCATCAGGAAATGAGAGCTCCTATACTGACATCACTTAACGCCGTAAAAGGCAATGGGATAGCTCGGTCCATTTCTTTTACTGTCTGTGGTGTAAACGCGTAATGTTCTGTCTTTATAAAGTATCTTCTTATTAAACTGTTTGTACTCTTATAAAGTTCTCAGTGCTTCGGTTTGCATGTAGGGACCCTCATTATGCTGCCGTGTTAGTGTGAGGCTATGTTGAGCTGTTAGTGGTATTAACTAGCGGTTTAATTTCACTGACCCTGTGCCCCGTAGACAAGCGCTATAAGCTAATCTGTGTTTAGAGATAAAACTCTTTACATTCGATTTCATGAAAACGCATCCCAGAGAACAATCTACTCGCTGACCATCTGTTAGTTACCCCGAGGGGCATTTCTCACCGCAGTCGTCCTTTAAAATAGCACTCATAAGCCAATCAGAACGCACTGGGCGTTTCCGACAGACTGGGAATCGACGAGCTGCAATAATGTCCAGTAGCGATTCCACAGTACTCCATATAATATCGAACAGTTCGGTACGGCATTCACGGTTCAATATGTGCTGGTGAATTGCGTTTTTTTTTTTTCCGGTTTTGCATTTAATTAATTATTTCCATTTATCTCAGTTTTAAATATTTCTCTCTGTTTATTTCGGCTCTGTTTGAGAGTGCCTATGAATCCACGCGCTGATATGAGCAAATATCCAATCACATGCCCTAAAGTTAGGGGGACGTTTACTCGCGTTTTAAAGCCTTGCCGGTTAAACATTTCATTTGCGTGCTTATGCACTGTTTTGCTTTGAGCGCGCGCACTAAACGTCTGTCAAACACACAATTACTGGACAGTCTTACTGAGCTAATACTGTCAAATACACACAAGATTAACATTTATATATATATATATATATATATATATATATATATATATATATATATAAGAGAAAGTAAGTGAAAGTAAAACCGCGTCTATATATGAGATGCGAGCAGGTCTTAAAGTGACAGCAGCGCTACCTAGTCCTTAAAGGGACAGTCCACCTCTAAAATATGGTTAATAATAAAATAAAAAAAGACCTTTAATACAGAAGCTTTTAATCAATATTGTATATTAAAGACTATGTAGTTTTCATTTTAGCCTACATTTATTCATTCAATTTCATACTTAAATGTTATTGTTCATCTCTGAGCTGCCACTGTAAATCTTTATATATATATATAAAGTTAAGTTTAAGTAAGTGTTTTCAAGTCTTTTAAGTAAAATCACGAAAAAGTATTGCAATAAAAACATTTTCTCCTTAACCTCTTTCTGTTCCTGTCGCCTAAGAATAGAATAGCAAAAAAATGAACCGAACCGAAAAACCGTGGTTAAAAACCGAGGTGTGTATTGAACCGTGGACTAACTGCATTGTTGCATCCCTAATGTACAGTATGTGAAAAATCAATGGCAATTAGAGCATTTTAAACAATGAGCAAAACCCAAACTTAATGACCTTAAAAAAGCATCACATGACCTCTTTAATCTCAAATGAAGCTCAACAGTTTAACACACTGACCGATATGTCCTGCATGAGCTTTCGATGCAGTAGCGTCTGGTCAGGCGTAATGAGAGTCTGTCATGGGGTTTGTGGATGATGAACTGCAGTACAATCTTCCAGAGCTCTTCATAATTACAGTCTGAGCTCTGGTTCCTCGACCGAGGCTAATCTAGAACACAGATCATTCATTTCCCTGCAGCATACATGACCTGAGGGTGATGAATATAACAGACTGGAGCCCTCCGCTCAGGTTTCATACTGTATGAGGCAGCGGCGTAATATTTGTTTTAAAAAGTGGGTGTGACACGTGCGTACGCGTGCGCGTGTGTGTGTGTTTGTGTGTGCGTGTGTGTGTGGGGGGGGGGGGGGATGATTGCTAATACAATGTTATATCAGATGTAAAATATGCACAATAACAATTGCAGAAAAATGTATATATTAAGATGTCCGGAAATCAATTCAATAGCTAATTTACTGATATAGGCCTAGAGGTTTAATTCTTGCATCGAAACACAGCGTTGGTGTGTTTCACCAATAAGCTTCAAAGTTTTGTAAAGTTATTAGAAATGTATTTGTATGAAATATCTTTATGAAAATAAAATTGAAGTGGGCCTTGGAGAAATCTAGAAATGCACTACAGCTAAAGCCACACGTCTGACCATGTTATATTTCAGATCTGAAGATGATCAGTCTAAAACTCTGAATTTTATTAAACGTATTACAAGATTGTTTCATGTGATTTTATTTTGAGATATCTCTAAAATATCAACTGATGTTTATTGCCATGTCTTCTCAGCTTTCATTCAATCTATTGCCTCTATTGTTTAGAGGTGCAAACTGCCCCATTCAGTTTGTCTCCCCAACACACATTCACACTTCTGCGGACTGGTTATGGCTCTAATTATTATTCTTTTGTCTGCATTATAATTACTAACGATTCTCTATTCAAACTGTTCTATTCAAACCTCATTTCTAAATCAAACCTCTCACTTTACCCTCACTGAGACTCTATTGAATGCATTTCGTCCAAATAAGCATTTCAGTAGTTTTACATTTAGAAAATGTTCATAAAAATAAAGTATTTACTCAGTGGCAGGTGCATCTAGGGCAAGCTAGCATTTTAGCTTAGCACACCAGCAAAACAACAATTTATACTATTAAAATCATGTTTTATTCAAAACTTGCTTCATATCACTTTATAATTTATATGTAGAGTATTTTATTTAACAATATGTGATCTCATATAGCTTCGGGTCAAAAAAATCTGACAGAAAATATACAATGCTAAAAGCTATGTGGAATAGCATTGCATTATAAATATCATCTATTATGAAACCACCCAACATGGCATAAAGAACACAGACCAACCATATATTGCCGCGATTGTGCGTTTATTGTCTTAAAACGTGTCTATCTGCATAAAATAGCGATATAACGATCTCAGGAAGCTGTTTTGGTCATGTCAGATACTTCCTGAATGTCACATGGTGTGTCTGTTCTTCGTGAGCTAAATATGGGGTGAATTTTCAGTAGTACAGCTTTCCAGCGCCCTCCGGCTGCCAGAATGAATTGAAAACACAGCATATCACAGTCTACTGCTCTCATAATCACACATCCGCGGATTTTGGATAAAGATTGAATAAATAATACTTCTCTGTATAGAAATTTGACTCAAACATGTGAGAATCTATCAATATTTCTCCACATCTGCACACATTTGAAGTAAAAGCCCTGAGGGAAGTTGTTTTGTCGAGTGTCTTCATGACGACCACAGAGGAGTATTTTATGAATGGGAGCAAATGACGCGCATATTACAATCAAAAGGTAGCGCCTTAACTCCTGGCACATATTAACACATTACGGTCACTATACGACTTTGAGAATAAAACAGAGGTAAAAAAAATTAAACTTTAGTCTTAGATCTTTTTAATGATGTATAGTTTGTCAAGGTAATTACTTACACCTGATAGTAATTTTGAGGTAATTTAAGCAAAGAGAGCTTCAGCACGTCCTCGTCCTAGTGACGGTTATCAGGTTTTTAATCAAAAAGACAAACATAACGACAAGTAAGGATTAAAATAACACCAATTACAAAAACACATCAAGCCTTGACTGGAGAGGATGAGAGAGCCAACAGGATGTCCAACCTACCAGGACCACAGAGATCACGCTCCAAGCCTTTTGTCCCAACACACCATCTCTCTTCTTGTCAACTCTCAAACTTCTTATAAGCAGCATGGTCAATCACTGTCAATTCTCCATACCTGTGTCACAGCGCTCAACCTGAAAACACACACAACATTTAGCCAGAGACCCCTGCTGGACAAAATCAAGTACTACTCGCCCATGAGTCGTCATACGGCATCAAGTTTTGACGCAAATCGATCAGAGGTTCGAATCCGCCTTTTGCCGCACTCGCTCTACTCCCTTTCCCCATCACATATCAGATCGGAAAGGCATTTATTTAAAAAAAAAGAGAAAATATTAGAAAAGGGGAAATAAAGCGTTTAACATGTGTTTAATAATAAGTTTCTTAATAAGTTTCTCAGTTAAGGGGTAGCCAAGGTAAGCAGACATGTGCTGAATTAAAGACGATAAAAGTGAGTGGGTCCAATATGATTGGTCTAAAGAAGTGGGTCTTGACCCACCCACACACAATGGTTCTGACGACCATGTATATATATCTGATACGGTGGTTTACGTCACACTAATGTGAAACCAGACTTCATTCACCCCAATGGAAAGCATATTTACACTGTCTAATCGTTCCCTATCCCCTATATAGAGCACTGTCTGATCGTTCCCTATCCCCTATATAGAGCACTGTCTGATCGTTCCCTATCCCCTATATAGAGCACTGTCTGATCGTTCCCTATCCCCTATATAGAGCACTGTCTGATCGTTCCCTATCCCCTATATAGTGCACTGTCTGATCGTTCCCTATCCCCTATATAGAGCACTGTCTGATCGTTCCCTATCCCCTATATAGAGCACTGTCTGATCGTTCCCTATCCCCTATATAGAGCACTGTCTGATCGTTCCCTATCCCCTATATAGTGCACTGTCTGATCGTTCCCCATCCCCTATATAGTGCACTGTCTGATCGTTCCCTATCCCCTATATAGTGCACTGTCTGATCGTTCCCTATCCCCTATATAGAGCACTGTCTGATCGTTCCCTATCCCCTATATAGAGCACTGTCTGATCGTTCCCTATCCCCTATATAGAGCACTGTCTGATCGTTCCCTATCCCCTATATAGTGCACTGTCTGATCGTTCCCTATCCCCTATATAGTGCACTGTCTGATCGTTCCCTATCCCCTATATAGAGCACTGTCTGATCGTTCCCTATCCCCTATATAGTGCACTGTCTGATCGTTCCCTATCCCCTATATAGTGCACTGTCTAATCGTTCCCTATCCCCTATATAGAGCGCTGTCTGATTGTTCCCTATCCCCTATATAGTGCACTGTCTGATCGTTCCCTATCCCCTATATAGAGCACTGTCTGATCGTTCCCTATCCCCTATATAGTGCACTGTCTGATTGTTCCCTATCCCCTATATAGAGCACTATCTGATCGTTCCCTATCCCCTATATAGAGCACTGTCTGATCGTTCCCTATCCCCTATATAGTGCACTGTCTGATCGTTCCCCATCCCCTATATAGTGCACTGTCTGATAATTCCCCATCCCCTATATAGAGCACTGTCTGATCGTTCCCTATCCCCTTTATAGAGCACTATCTGATCGTTCCCTATCCCCTATATAGAGCACTGTCTGATCGTTCCCTATCCCCTATATAGTGCACTGTCTGATCGTTCCCCATCCCCTATATAGTGCACTGTCTGATCGTTCCCCATCCCCTATATAGTGCACTGTCTGATCGTTCCCTATCCCCTATATAGAGCACTGTCTGATCGTCCCCTATCCCCTATATAGAGCACTGTCTGATCGTTCCCTATCCCCTATATAGTGCACTGTCTGATCGTTCCCTATCCCCTATATAGAGCACTGTCTGATCGTTCCCTATCCCCTATATAGAGCACTGTCTGATCGTTCCCTATCCCCTATATAGTGCACTGTCTGATCGTTCCCTATCCCCTATATAGTGCACTGTCGGATCGTTCCCTATTCCCTATATAGTGCACTGTCTGATCGTTCCCTATCCCCTATATAGAGCACTGTCTGATCGTTCCCTATCCCCTATATAGTGCACTGTCTGATCGTTCCCTATCCCCTATATAGAGCACTGTCTGATCGTTCCCTATCCCCTATATAGAGCACTGTCTGATCGTTCCCTATTCCCTATATAGTGCACTGTCTGATCGTTCCCTATCCCCTATATAGAGCACTGTCTGATCGTTCCCTATCCCCTATATAGTGCACTGTCTGATCATTCCCCATCCCCTATATAGAGCACTGTCTGATCGTTCCCTATCCCCTATATAGAGCACTGTCTGATCGTTCCCTATTCCCTATATAGTGCACTGTCTGATCGTTCCCTATCCCCTATATAGAGCACTGTCTGATCGTTCCCTATCCCCTATATAGTGCACTGTCTGATCATTCCCCATCCCCTATATAGAGCACTGTCTGATCGTTCCCTATTCCCTATATAGAGCACTGTCGGATCGTTCCCTATTCCCTATATAGTGCACTGTCTGATCGTTCCCTATCCCCTATATAGAGCACTGTCTGATCGTTCCCTATTCCCTATATAGAGCACTGTCTGATCGTTCCCTATCCCCTATATAGAGCACTGTCTGATCGTTCCCTATCCCCTATATAGTGCACTGTCTGATCATTCCCCATCCCCTATATAGAGCACTGTCTGATCGTTCCCTATCCCCTATATAGAGCACTGTCTGATCGTTCCCTATTCCCTATATAGTGCACTGTCTGATCGTTCCCTATCCCCTATATAGAGCACTGTCTGATCGTTCCCTATCCCCTATATAGTGCACTGTCTGATCATTCCCCATCCCCTATATAGAGCACTGTCTGATCGTTCCCTATCCCCTATATAGAGCACTGTCGGATCGTTCCCTATCCCCTATATAGAGCACTGTCTGATCGTTCCCTATTCCCTATATAGTGCACTGTCTGATCATTCCCCATCCCCTATATAGAGCACTGTCTGATCGTTCCCTATTCCCTATATAGAGCACTGTCGGATCGTTCCCTATTCCCTATATAGTGCACTGTCTGATCGTCCCCTATCCCCTATATAGTGCACTGTCTGATCGTTCCCTATCCCCTATATAGAGCACTGTCGGATCGTTCCCTATTCCCTATATAGTGCACTGTCGGATCGTTCCCTATCCCCTATATAGTGCACTTTCATTCCTAGAGACCTGGTTGTAAAGTGTTACTGAACATATATATGCATGCTTTTATGAGGTAATGCCATTTGTTTGTATTTTTCTTTATTATTTCATACTTGGAAGACTTTTGCTTGGCTTAGTTTGAGCAGAAAATGCTGATGACTTGTGAATCTTCTGTGAGCTTGAACTGCTGTTGTGCATCATGTTATTGACTTTTAACCCTCTATAGTGTAAACAGATGTCATCAATTGCTTTAAATGTCTTGTAGTTTCACAACACTATAAATCTGTATTGGTGCAGGTGGTGAAGCGAGTGAAGCTCAGCAGCATGAAGCCTCAGGCGGCGGATGAAAGAATCTGTCATTTCAGAGAGAAGCAGAATAAAGAAGATCTCACTCGGCCCGAGGCGAAGAAATGCTGAAGACGAGGACTGGCCATTTCTCTGCAGACCCGTCATGAGATTAATACATCACACTGAGTGAAACACACACGTGTTCTCCTCCACACGCTCACCTGAACATGAAGAAAGTGCATGAAACACCCTTTGTTCAGCCTCTCTCTGTCTGCTTTTATTCGCTCTTCCTCTTCTCGCCTTTCACGCCTCAAGAAAACGTGTCATTTTCACACATACAGCAGAACATGAATCTTATCGTTATCACCATCGTCTGCGAGCAGAAAGTGTGACGATGCACTTAACAGTGAAACTGAGACTTGTTCACTGAATATCATCTCCATATGAGATCAGTTTTACTCCACTAAGTCATTGGTCAATTCATAAAAACTGTTCAAAAGTATTAAGCCAACCCATTAGTCCACATCACTCTGGTTCCCTCGGATTGGATTGTGGATCGGTGCAGAAAATGAGCTCTGTGACCAACACAAGTTTACGACTCTCCAAGGTTTTGTTCATCATGGCAGTCTTCACAAATCAACAAGACAGCAGAGGCTAAACTTAAGCCATAAGGCCCCATTTACACTGCATGTTCAAGTGAACCAATTCCGATTTTTCCCTCTCATGTGGCACAGATCCGATGAGATATGTGAACGTGTAGGCAGGATAAAATGCATGAACTCCGATATCCTCAGATCAGATTCAGGTCTTCCTCATATGTGGTAATAAATCTGATATGATTCAGATGTGGATTTGCATCTGCCATGTAAGCGGTCCAATCGGATATTCCCCAGTAAGCGCGAGTCGTACATCACTGACTACGTTTACATGGACAGCAGTAATCTAATTATTGACCTTATTCTAAATAAGACAATATTCTGATTAAGGTGTTTACATGAGTTGCTTTTAGAGTCCTCCGTTCATGTTCCCGTTTTACATGTGATAGAACAGAGATCGATTATGGCATGTCATTACGTCCCCATGCCACGCTATGTTCTCCAACATCCAATCATAGCGTGACTTTGGCAGGTGTGTTTTTTATAGAGGGAATGCACGTGACGTCATCGTCAGCTGGAGTGACTGTGATTACGCCCCGCTGAGTGGCAGAAAGACTGAGAGGCAGCACTGGTTTACAGCACGAATGCAGCGAAAACTCACAAAACCAGGCCCGGCGCCAGAAGGGGGGAAGAGGGAGGCTTGTCCACGGACCGCAGTCATCGCTGTTCTGAGCTTGAGACGGACTTGATAATAGCGTGTAATTTTCTCACTCAAACCACTGCCAACTGCTGCTGCTTCTGCTTTTAGAGTGAAACGCTGCACATAACTGCTTGTCTGTGATCTGTAATCCTCTGTAATAATTGCATATTATCAGCGAAAATGAGCTAGCAAAAGATCCAGTGTGTATCTGTATTTGCACTCGTCAAATGATTTCATTTCCAATGTGTTTTCGCCTCGGTGAGTAATGTAGCCAATCACAGACATGTTTGTGGACTTCTACAACGGAATTGGCCAATCACAGGTGTTGAACTTGGAATCACCGCTCGAGCGTTTGTCCAGGTGCTGAGTTCAGTTAAACACGCGCAGCAATCCTCTGTAAGTGCAGACATTGTGAAAATAAGAGATTCATTGTATACCAACGTCACTGCGGAACATTGTGAGATTGCGTTTATTGAATGAGTGACAGCTTTTAGTGAATATAAAGTATATTACCACCACTACACGCTTCAAAACACGGACCCATCCACATATACATGCGGGATTCACTTGAAAAATGTGATGAATGACAGTTATGAACGTTCTTGTCGAAATGAGGCTCCTAAAAATGTCAGGAAAACACGATTCCTGGCTGCATATCATTATCCACGGATCACTGAATCTTTGGTAAGTTGTAAGGATCGTTTGCTCTACTCGTGTTTTCCTCCATTAACTCCAGTCACGCAGCAGCTCTTCTGCCACTCAGCCCCGGCTGAGGGGGCGTTACGCCGGGAAGGTGACGTCGATGCATTCCCTCTATACACAAATCCGCTGCGAACTTTATGGGCGCCACCATCTTGCCTGCCGCCATTACTGCGTGCCTGCGAAGTGCGTGACGGTGTGACACTTGCCGGTGTCCTCTAATGACATTTCAATGAAAGCGGATCCTGCACATTAAAGGGGGGGTGAAATGCTGTTTCATGCATACTGAGCTTTACACTGTTAAAGACTTGGTATCCCATACTAAACATAGACAAAGTTTCAAAAGTTAAGGTGGACGTTTGATGGGAGTATTTCTTTGTCAAAAATACTACTTCCGGTTAGTCATAAGTTTCGGCAAGTTTTTTTCGATCATGCGTCCCCTTTGACGTTAATGGGGGCGGAATTTCCTTGTATGGGCCTTACGGACAATTCTACCGGAAGCGCGTGAGGGAGAGAGCGAGAGAGAGAGAGAGGGAGAGAGCGAAAGCAACAGGCTACGCCCATTAAAGCGCTGGCTCGTAGGATGCTGGACAGGTGATGTGCACATAACAATGACATCAAAAAGTGCGTTTTTGGTTGCCAGACCAAGACAGTCCTGCACAGATTCTCCAAAAACCCCGCGTTAAGGCAACAGTGGATGGAATTTGCTTTTCCAGATCAGCAACTGAGTTGCGCAAAGGTTTATATCTGTTCGCTGCATTTCGGTGCCGACTGTTTCATAAACAAGGCCCAGCTCGACGCCGGATTTTCCGATCGCCTAATGCTGAATGATGGAGCAGTCCCAACGATAAAGGTCCCAACGTTAGAACCGCAGGCGGTGAGTGAGACTGCTTCAAATGTCTGTGTTTTTGCCTATGCTCATCAAGTAGCCCAAACATGATCACGTATAGTTAATTGATCAATGGAGCATGCGATGTGTAGTGCGTGTACATTTGTTTAGCTGGCCACTATATGTGTAACTTTATGTTTGTGTATTGTAAAAGCACTCCAAACAACAATACACAAAGAGTGGGGAAATATGTTGAACTAAATAAGCGCGCTTCTTCATTCAAATGCGCTACTATTCCGTGTCTTTCTATGTAAACACTAGCCTGCCGTGCAAAACCAGTCCGCTTAATGTCTACACAAACCACGCGTAAACACACACACACGTGCACAACTGCACTTCCCACATGTACACCTTCAAAGACAAAAATACGACGATATAATTCAAGTATAAATATGTAAATAACACAAGCCGCTAAGCATATTATATAGTTAGTGTATAACTTGTAGCACATAGAGACGTCCTGCTCTAGTCGTTTTTGCTGCTGCTCCTGTTCAACTGCAGCCTCTGGGTCTGATTCCGGATCATAGATGTATGGCTGTATCTGATTAAAAGCCATATTTTTATTTTGAATAAAGTTTTTTTCCCGCTGTTAGGGATGACACAGCTTTACGACGCACTCGACTCAACACAGCGCGCTGCTGCACACGTCATTATTTAGCTCCGCCCACACGACACGCCCCCACCCGCTCGGCTTTTTCCGGAAAGACTCGGAACAGCGCATCTTTCTTATATAATTATAAAAAAATAAAGACTTTTCGGAGATATGCAGGATGCAATGCTACTCTATAGGTACTCAAGATTGACATGACACTGACTGAAACTGAGTGTTTCACCCCCCCTTTAACAAAAACATTATACTTTCTGTACCAAATGTAGCTGTTGCTCAATCTTAGTTGATGCATTAAATAATGAGACATTATTGTCATTTGTTACCTGTTGTTCTTTATAGCCTAATTCTTTTGCACTTTAATCTGTTTGAAAATTGTACTTTTACAGCTCTGAAAAAAATCAAGAGACCACTTAACATTGATTTCTCATTGTTTCTCAATGTTTCATTTTTTCAATGTTTTAAAAAAATTCAGTGTAAAAAGAAATTCAACGTTTTAAAAGATTCAGTGTAAAAATATTCAGAGTCAACATCCGGGTAACCAAGGAGAAGCAATCGATCCCTGTATCAAATCATCCAACATCCAGCCAATCATTTACGCTCCATTGGTCATGTGACGCTGAAACGGGAAGGCGGGGAAGTTCACTTCAGGTGAGCTCCAGAGCTCAGCAGCATGGCTCAGAACACACACGATGGCGCTTCAGTGAGTTTACTCATGACCAATGGAGCGTAAATGATTGGCTGGATGTTGGATGATTTGATACAGGGATCGATTGCTTCTCCTTGGTTACCCGGATGTTGACTCTGAATATTTTTACACTGAATCTTTTGAGACATTAATTTTTTTTTACACCGAATCTTTTGAGACGTTGAATTTTTTTACACTGAATTTTTTTAAAACATTGAAAAAATGTCATAGGCAAAAAAAAACAGTGCTAGAAATTCGATGGCTTTTAAAATTCAAAGTCTGATTTAGATGCAAAATAAAATTCAGTGTTAAAAATTCGATGTAAAAAAATTCAGTGCTAAAAATTAGAATTCAAAATCCAGTGGCATTAATGGCAAGGAAAGCCCCTTAGGTTACTTAAGCGGCACGGATATGAGGTGTGTGTGTGTGTGTGTGTGTGTGTGTCAGATCTGCTTCAAGGTCTTCATGATAATGTAGCATTTCTGTGTTTAGAATCCAGTATTCCTGTAATCCTATATTGTCTTTTATGAGTTTAATAAAGAAATCTGTCTCGTCTTCTCTCCAAACAAACCGAAACCGTCATCTGTAAAGAATGATCGACTGTTACGCGCGCCAGGTTGACGCATATAGAGTAGAGCGAAATGTTTTATTTATTTATTTATTTATTTTTACCACTTTCGTTATTTTAGCTAGACATTTCGTTTGTTGGGCATATGAACTGGATTTAATGCTTTGGAAAAGAAAAAAATTGGCATTTAATAAACAAGATATTATTATTTTTTTAAATGAAGACAGCGTTTGGAGTGAGTGCATGCAAAATAATTAGTCCCCCGAGTCCACAAATAAAAATAGACAGTTTGTAGTTTATAATTATGTCTTGAACTCATCTGTATAGCTAAAAATGACAGAGTATTGTGAATTTTAACTACATGATCTTGTTATTACGACACAATTGAGTGGAAAATATAATATATAGGCCCTATGTTGCAGCAATGCGTCAACGTTTCCATTGCAGTTTTGCGAAAATGACCTTTTTCGAATTGCCTGAAAAACCACCTCATGAGAGCGTAAAAAGTTTTTTGCGATATATGGGAGTTTTTGCGAAATTGCCGCGTTTCCATTAGGCGTGTTTTCAATTCGCAATTTCAATTTGCGCAATTTGAAGGGTAATGGAAACGCGGCTACTGTCCGGTCTCGTTAAGAGAAAGGTACTAACCTCTTCTGCTTACCTTAAGGCCTCCCTCGATGTTATCTACCAGCCTCCAGCGTCTATTACCCAGTCTCCAGGGAAATCCTGTGTCCAGCGTGTGTGTGTTCCGTGTTCTCCAGCGGTCCTCCGATGATTCCCCAGTACACCCTGAGCAAAACCAAGACCAAGCCTTCACCAGTCCACCTGCACTCCATCTAGTTTCACTCTCACTGGTGTTCAAATAAACCTGCATACTCACCATCTCGTCTCCGCAGTCTCTGTACCCGTAACATGATCACAGGACTCTAAGGCCGGAGACACACTGCAAGCGTGGCGTTTCTGCTGCGTGTCGTCCGCGGGGCGGCTGCGCGGCGTTTTCTCTGCCTTTGCACACCAGAAGCGTGTCTGACGCGGCGCTGCTGCTGCTGGGAAGCCCTATACTTCATGTTAAATATAAATATATTGCCTATTGATACAGCAAAGACAACGTCGGCAGTAGCCTATTGACCACACAGATCTATGGTATTGACGGCAAAATAGGCTACAGAATATTTCGTTCTGTATTGACAGGTTTAATATTTCAAAACGATAATTATGTTGTTTTTTGTTATTACAAGTAGGCTTATATCTGCATTTATGTTAACCTAAAGACTTTCACACATGAAAATGTCATTTATTAATATGTATTCGTGTCAAAATGGCATATAAACTCCTTTTCCTATGCTGTTTTGCCTAGAAACGCTTCCAACACGCTCGCGTGTCGCGTGAAAAATAGGCGACTCTTCTATTTGAAGCATGCACGCGTTTTCCGCGCAGCTGACGCAGGCAGTATGCAAGCGCTAACCGGTTAACATGGGAGCCGAAATAAAAACGGACACGCCTTGCAGCCAAGACGCTCACGACACGCTTGCAGTGTGTCCCCGGCCTAATGGTGCGATGGAAGATGAAGGCAATGTTTCGCTGACCTTTAAAGAACGTGCCGAAAGCAAAACATTGAATAATCATTTTGTCTGCGTCCATTGCATGTCACACCGTTTTACTTTCTTTTCCGGATCAGAACGTCTTGGGCTGTTTCGCCAGCGTATCGTCTAAATCCAAATATCGGATACGGGTGGCTTTTAAAGATGATGTATGCGGGTCGTCAAAAAAATCAGTGTCACCAAATCGGAATTGTGCATCGAGACCTGCAGTGTAAATGCGGCCTTAGAGAACACCACACAAAACATATCTCGTGTTCACCACAGATGTGTTTCACGGTAGAAATGTTAGACGACTGACAGTAATATCCAGGGATGCGAACCACTAACTTGGTCAAATCCTGGAAAAATAACGTAGAATTTACACCGATCAGGCATAACATTATGACAAGTGAAGTGAGTAACACTGCTGATCTCTTCATCTCCTGTTAGTGGGTGGGATATATTAGGCAGCAAGTGAACATTTAGTCCTCAGAGTTGATGTGTGTGAAGCAGGAGAAATGGGCAAGCGTAAGGATTTGAGCGAGTTTGGCCAGATTGTGACGGCTAGACGACTGGGTCAGAGCATCTCCAAAACTGCAGCTCTTGTGGGCTGTTCCCGGTCTGCAGTGGTCAGTATCTATCAAAAGTGCTCCAAGAGGACCAGTGGAGAACCGGCCACAGGGTCATGGGCGGCCAAGGCTCATTGATGACCGTGGGGAGCGAAGGCTGGCCCGTGGGGTCCGATCAAACAGACGAGCTACTGGAGCTCAAACTGCTCCAGAAGTTAATGCTGGTTCTGATAGAAAGCTGTCAGAATACACAGAGCAGCTCAGTTTGAGGCGTATGGACCAGTCAGGGTGACCTCTGACCCCTGACCTCGCCGAAAGCACCAACAGTGGCACGTGAGCATCAGAACTGGACCACGGAGCAATGGAAGAAGGTGGCCTGGTCTGAGGAATCACGTGTTCTTTTACATCACGTGGATGGCCGGGTGTGTGTGTGTGTGTGTGGCTTACCTGAGGAACACATGGCCCCAGGATGCAATTGAAAAAGGTAATTACGACTTTTTAATCTTGCAATTCTGAGAAAAAAAGTGCAGAACTGCAAGATAAAAAGTCGCAATTACCTTTCACACACACGTAGTGTTTCCATGTTTTATGGGGACTCTCCATAGGCGTAATGGTTTATATGCTGTACAAACCGTACTTTCTATCCCCTTACACTACCCCTACCCTTAAACCTACACGTCACACACACACACACACACACACACACACACACACACACACACACACACACACACACACACACACACACACACACACACACACACACACACACACAGGTTTGTTTCACTATATTAGTGAGGACATTACATAGACTTCCATTGATTTTATATCAGGTCAATGATATTTTCTATCCCCTAACCCAACCCATATCCCTAAACCTACCCATCACACACACACACACACACACACACACACACACACACACACACACACACACACACACACACACACACACTACCCCTATCCCTAAACCTACCCATCCCAGAAACAGAACAACAGATTTAAATAAAAACATGTTTTGGCTGATTTATAAGCCTTTTTAACTAGTGAGGACCAGTCCAATGTCCTCACTAGTGGGTCATTTTCATGTTTTACTATATAAGTGAGGACATTTGTGTCCTCACAAGTATTGCCAAACAAGGAACACACACACACACACACACTTCAGAGCAGCCGCGGGCCGTCTGTGTGTTTGAAGACATTTAACTTCTGCAGCAGATGGTGGCATACAGAGGTCAACCAATCACAGGAGTCTTCGAAGTGTCTGTGGTGATCTTAACCAATCAGAGCTCAGGCTGAGGTCATCACATGATTCAATGCTTTTATTTAAGTTTTGCATCGGAGCTTCTTGATGAAACCGTAGGCAGTGGATTACAGAAGAATTTCCCAGCGTGTCGGAGGTGATGCGGTTTCACAGGTGTGTCGGCCTCAGACAGGAAGTCTGGTGTCGTCTCTGAAGTGCCCTTCCTGTTACTCAGTGGCTGCAGGGAAAATCACGCAGCATCTGTGTAAATAAAACTAAGCAGATGTTCAACTGTTGTCCTTCAGAAACATAGTACACCCTAGCAACACCATAACAATGTGCTTCAATCAAAACACCCTAGCAACAACGTAGCAACATGCTTCAATCACAGTCACTCTGTAAATGATCCAGAACACCCTAGCAACACCCTAGTAATGCCATAGCAATGTGCTTCAACCAAACCCTCCCTAGCAACACCATAGCAACATGCTTCAATCACAGTCACCCTGGAAATTACCCAGAACACCCTAGCAACACCATAGCAATGTGCTTCAACCAAAACACCCTAGCAACACCATAGTGTGCACCAGTGTGCGTGTTTACCAGTGTGTGTGTGTACCAGTGTGAGTGTGTACCAGTGTGCGTGTGCACCAGTGTGCGTGTTTACCAGTGTGTGTGTGTACCAGTGTGAGTGTGTACCAGTGTGCGTGTGCACCAGTGTGCGTGTTTACCAGTGTGTGTGTGTACCAGTGTGTGTGTGTACCAGTGTGAGTGTGTACCAGTGTGTGTCTACCAGTGTGAGTGTGTACCAGTGTGTGTGTGTACCAGTGTGTGTGTGTACCAGTGTGCGTGTGTACCAGTGTGTGTGTGTACCAATTGGTGTGTGTACCAGTGTGTGTGTTTACCAGTGTGTGTGTGTACCAGTGTGCGTGTTTACCAATTGGTGTGTGTGTACCAGTGTGTGTGTGTGCAAGTGTGTGTGTACCAGTGTGTGTGTGCCAGTGTGTTTGTGTACCAGTGTGTGTGTTTACCAATGTGTGTGTGTACCAGTGTGTGTGTGTGTGTACAGTGTGTGCTGACTCACTATGTGGTTTCATGTGCTGAAACTCATTAATGACTCTAAGCATCCGCATTTATTATTCTAACTGAATGTGAGCTTCATTTCCAGTAAATATAACAGTGTGTGAGTGTGAGTGTGTGTGTGTGTCTCACAGCACATTAAACATATAATATAATTATAATTATGTTTTCTCCTAAGAAATAAAAACAAACCAGATTCTTCCTCAGTCTTGTTTTCCAGCACAAATATCTAAACATTCTTCAATCAAGAGAAGAGAAAGGACACTGTTTTCAGTTTTCTCGTTTTCTGAAGATTAATCAAAGTGAATTGAGTTTATGTTTTAAACAAGAACAAATATCTGGGGTCAGAATATAAACTGGTTTTCCCTTTGAATTAAGTTGGATTTTTTCTGACTCCATTGGTAGATATTTGTTCTTGCTTTAAGCAAAAACTCAATACATATTTATATATTTTTTAGAAAATAATGTTTAGATATTTGTGCTGGAAAAACGAGACAGAAATGCGGAGTAAGAAACGGTAAGGTTTTGCAGTCAAATGAGTCACAAGTTGTCATATGAATGCGGATCAGATCTGAGAGAGTTCATATTGAGACCTTTGATTGCACATTTGTGTTGAGCCACAGTCAAGATCTCTTTTCCTGGAGACTGTTCTTAGGACATCAGCTTTAAAGGGTTAGTTCACCCAGAAATGAACGTTATGTCATTAATGACTCGCCCTCGTGTCGTTGGACACCCGTCAGACCTTCGTTCATCTTCAGAACACAAATGAAGATATTTTAGGCCCCGTCCACACGGAGACGCGTTTAGCTGTATGCGTATACCTTTTGTACCGTATCAGCGTTTCGTCCACACGGATCCGGCGTTTCTGAAGCATGAATCTGATATTTTTCTAAACCGGGTCCCAAAGCGGGTAAATCTGAAAACGATCATCTTCCGTCTTCGTGTGTACAGCGAATCCGTATAATTTCTGAAACGGTGATGCCATCACACTACGTCCAGCACGGTGAAGAGTTAAGGGATACAGCTACAGGCACTGGGCATGAGCTCATCAATATCGCCTCATTTAATGACCGTATCTGCAGTACTGTAAGGGTGTGTTTAGGGTCGGGGTCGGTGTAGGCGTTAATAAAACACATCTGTTAATTAGCAAATGTATTTATTGTTATTTTATTGTGAGATTTTGCCTCACCTCCGACCACTGCTATACCTCTGCTAGCCACAACTCTTCTTCTCCGTTTTTAGTGTATTCCTGTGGCAGAATTACAGCGCCACACACTGGCCTGGCATGCAAACTACATCGTTTTGAGTCCGCTTTTGTAATCTCGTGTGGACGCAGATATTTCTTGAAACGAGGAAAAAAAAAGATCGGATTGAGAAAGCGCTGGCTTCGTGTGGACGGGGCCTTAGTGTAAAGCTGAGAAAGGCTTCAGATAGGCCTCCATTGGCCTTCAGTCCATTCCCACTCACAAGACCCATAAAGGCCCTAAACACATCGACACACAGCCCATCTCACTACAGCGGCTGGACAATAATGTCACAATGCGACGAGAATAGTTATTGTGCACAAAAAATATCTAAATAACGACTTCATCCGCCGAGTTATTGTCTTCTGTGTCTCGCTCCTCCTCTTCCGGGTCATGAACGGCGGAGCCGCGTCATATTCTCACGCATGCGGCGACTTCACGGCAATAACTTGCCGCATGTATTTAATGGAAACGTATTTTTACCATAGGTTAGCCTACATGAGGCAAAATAAGTTATAATAATGAAGGATAAACTGAAATTCAGAGCTTTTCAACACAATTTCAGCTCACTTAAGGCTGCTATTGGATCACTGAGGGTAAACGCCATATCATGTGACTACACATTACCTTACGGAGAGCTTACGACCTACTAGCTACGTTCTGCCTTAAGATCAAATTGTGCTACCGAAAAAAGTAGTTAGTTACAAACTACACTCTTAGAAGAAAAGGTTTTATTGGCGCTACGTACAGGGAGTGCAGAATTATTAGGCAAGTTGTATTTTTGAGGATTAATTTTATTATTGAACAACAACCATGTTCTCAGTGAACACAAAAACTCATTATTATCAAAGCTGAATATTTTTGGAAGTTTTAGTTTTTAGTTTTAGCTATTTTAGGGGGATATCTGTGTGTGCAGGTGACTATTACTGTGCATAATTATTAGGCAACTTAACAAAAAACAAATTTATACCCATTTCAATTATTTATTTTTACCAGTGAAACCAATATAACATCTCAACATTCACAAATATACATTTCTGACATTCAAAAACCAAACAAAAACAAATCAGTGACCAATATAGCCACCTTTCTTTGCAAGGACACTCAAAAGCCTGCCATCCATGGATTCTGTCAGTGTTTTGATCTGTTCACCATCAACATTGCGTGCAGCAGCAACCACAGCCTCCCAGACACTGTTCAGAGAGGTGGACTGTTTTCCCTCCTTGTAAATCGCACATTTGATGATGGACCACAGGTTCTCAATGGGGTTCAGATCAGGTGAACAAGGAGGCCATATCATTAGATTTTCTTCTTTTATACCCTTTCTTGCCAGCCACGCTGTGGAGTACTTGGACGCGTGTGATGGAGCATTGTCCTGCATGAAAATCATGTTTTTCTTGAAGGATGCAGACTTCTTCCTGTACCACTGCTTGAAGAAGGTGTCTTCCAGAAACTGGCAGTAGGACTGGGAGTTGAGCTTGACTCCATCCTCAACCCGAAAAGGCCCCACAAGCTCATCTTTGATGATACCAGCCCAAACCAGTACTCCACCTCCACCTTGCTGGCGTCTGAGTCGGACTGGAGCTCTCTGCCCTTTACCAATCCAGTCACGGGCCCATCCATCTGGCCCATCAAGACTCACTCTCATTTCATCAGTCCATAAAACCGTAGAAAAATCAGTCTTGAGATATTTCTTGGCCCAGTCTTGACGTTTCAGCTTGTGTGTCTTGTTCAGTGGTGGTCGACTTTCTGCCTTTCTTACCTTGGCCATGTCTCTGAGTATTGCACACCTTGTGCTTTTGGGCACTCCAGTGATGTTGCAGCTCTGAAATATGGCCAAACTGGTGGCAAGTGGCATCTTGGCAGCTGCACGCTTGACTTTTCTCAGTTCACGGGCAGTTATTTTGCGCCTTGGTTTTTCCACACGCTTCTTGTGACCCTGTTGACTATTTTGAATGAAACGCTTGATTGTTCGATGATCACGCTTCAGAAGCTTGGCTATTTTAAGACTGCTGCATCCCTCTGCAATATATCTCACTATTTTTTTACTTTTCTGAGCCTGTCAAGTCCTTCTTTTGACCCATTTTGCCAAAGGAAAGGAAGTTGCCTAATAATTATGCACACCTGATACAGGGTGTTGATGTCATTAGACCACACCCCTTCTCATTACAGAGATGCACATCACCTAATATGCTTAATTGGTAGTAGGCTTTCCAGCCTATACAGTTTGGAGTAAGACAACATGCATAACGAGGATGATGTGGTCAAAATACTCATTTGCCTAATAATTCTGCACTCCTTGTATAAAGAAGTATAGTTAAGTAAACTCCAAAGAACCTTTTATGCTAAAAAGATTATATAATGTCAAGAAAGACCCCTATTGGCACTTTAAAATAGTTCTATTTAGAAAACTGCAAAAAAGGCATTTCTTACTTAGTATTTTTGTCTTATTTCCAGTCAAAATATCAAACAATTCTTATATTAAGAAATATTTCCTAGACAAGCAAAAATTATTGTCGTGTTTTGAGAAAAAATAACTCAAAATGAAGAGAGTTTTTGCTTAAAATAAGATAAATAATCTGTCAATGGGGTGAGAAACATTGTCGTTTTCAGATTATTTTGCTTATTTTAATATTTTTAGATGTTTTGACTAGAAACAAGACAAAAATACTAAGTAAGAAAAGCATTTTTTTTGCAGTGAACCTTTTAGGGGTAGCGCCGAGAGAACCTTTTCTTCTAAGAGTGTAGCTAGTAGTTACTGAGCCGGTATCATATCTGTAATATCTCTCTCTTCCCCTCATATGTCTCGAATAAGTCAAACTACCGTGTGGCGTCCCTGAAGGAGGCCGATGGAAAGACGATTAGAGACTGTACAGACACACTAAATATTTTCTCCCTCAGCATTTTCTCCAGTAAAGATATATAAGCACTGTTAAATCATGATGCATTTATTTGAGAAGCAATTTGACTCAAGATATTGAGTCTTGTGCTGTTGACAATTTAATTTGGTGTTACGGGTCAAAAATGACCCACCTTTTAAATTGCTTGTAAATCTCTGGTTATGCTCTATTATCACCAAATATTGGATTCAATCTTTTTATCAACTTGTTTCCTTTCATCCGCACAGGTTTTGTGCTTCTTTTTGATCATAGGCCTCACTGATCTGAACTCATGCATCCATTTATGACAGAGAGAAAGTCAAGCTTATTCAACCGAGGGTTGATATGCCAAATAAGTTTCAGGTCCATTGCGATAGCATTTTTGTTGAGTAAACTCAACCGTGGCGCTTAGAGGGTTAAATAAGAGGGCATTATAGTCCATACACTGTAAAAAATTATTTAGAAATAAGTAACCTGGTCGCCTTAAAAATTTGAGTTAATTGAAATAAAATTGAGTTAATACAATGAACATTTTTTGAGATTCGACAACCTTTATTAAAATATCATTAAAAGATTGTGTAAGTATATTGGGTAATTGTGTGTTTTATTTGTGATGACGCAGCCAAATAGTGCTATTTTCATGATTTATCACATTTTTTATGTGGTTCAGATACAATAATATTTTGAGTTTCTATTTATTAAACCAATTTCCTTCATTGGGGGGATTTTGAAATCCACTGCCGCTTCAATATACCTGTATATATTTATATCCTTATTAACTTCATAATCAAAACCTTAATTAATATTTATCTTCCTATATTACCTATATTATTATAATGATTCTATCCAGTTATGATTTTGCTTTGTTTCTTGTTTTCTAAAGTGTATATTTGGTCTCTGAGGAGTGACTGAGGGTCTGGCCTAGAGATGCGTGATGTGTCACTAAACACTGGCAACAAGGTCATGTGTTTAAATTTTGGAGGTATCACACACTCCTAACATGTCAGGAGTGCAGCAACAGGGTTTGCTCACTTAGCCCGGCTTCCAGATATGAAATATGGATTTGTCTTTCATTTAATTTATTATGTTTTATTCCTTTTTTATTTCCTTTTACTGAAACACTAAAGACTCAAGATGAATATTGCCTGTACTATTGTGTGTCCCTCTCACTAAAGGAAAGCACATGTTATCAGTATGTTTTGGTAAGAACTAGTTAGAACTGGAGCTTAATCAGCTCCAACCGTGGAGAGACTGTGTATCTGTGTATGTGCGCAATATTCTATATTACAGATCAGAATGGTGTTCAATGGGCACCCTAAGAGATGGGTGGACTTGTTGTTCTGGACAAGCTGGCGCCTGCTCCAGATCTGGAAGGTCACTACGGGCCTAATTCTGGGGTGAAAGCGTCAACAAGTGACACGTCAGTGGAAACGTGCATCAGATTAACTGACATGAGTGGAAATTTACCATGACTGTGCATTGTCTCTGAGCCAATCAGAACCATCCACATTGCAGTAATGACGTGGATAAGACCTTGAAAATGGTATAACTGTTGGGCAAATGTATGTACGATAGGGCGAGGCAACGAGACGGTGAGAGAGGGAGCGCGGCCTACGAACTCCTTGTGAGACTTGAAGCTGGCTTCTGCTTTTGAAACTGCAAACTATTCTTAAGTACATTTTTCTTTTAATTAATTAATTGCAATCCTGACTCTGTCTTCATTTCTTCACTACTGGTCCTGGGTCATAAGCTGTTAACCCCTAACAGTATCAACTCAAATTTTTCAAATTTCAATAAAGTCAAAATTTTAAGGCAACCAGGTCATGTCATGTCAGAGTCCTGCAACGGGTCGGGTATCCGCGGGTACCCGCATAAAAGTGGCTAAAACGGGTGGATTGTGACATTTATAAAATTCACGGGCGGGGATGCAGGCGGATAATTAACTCTGTGCGGGCAGGTAGTAGCGCGGATGGCCGGATGAAAAATATGTGCAATATTTCTGTGGCAAAGTGAACGAGAGAGCGAGCGAGCGAGCGAGACCGGGGCGTGATTGTGAATGAGCGTCACCTGCGAGCCACACCGGTCTCGAGTCCTCTGAGGGAGCTCGGAAGCATATAAGGACGAGAAATCACCAGACCTGGATTTGACGTTCAGTTGTGTTTACGTTTTATGCGTGTGCGCTTGGCAGATGTCCATGAGGGCTGCCCACGTTACTTTCGTTTTGTTTGGTTAAAGTCTTTTAAATGTTCGCCGGTTCCCGCCTCCTTCTTTCCTCCATCGAACACATTGTAGGCTATTACAATTTCTATGTCCGAATTACCATTACACACACACGCAACAACGATATGCCATTTGACCATCACGTCACCACCACTGCGACATTGAAACTTTTGTGGATGCCTCTCGTAGCGCAGATGGAGCGAGCGTTGCAGGAGTAGCAATGGATGAAGTAAAAGTAAAGTTGGTGAGTGGAGTAGCTATATGAAATTGTTGACAATGAGTCTTTAAAGGCACTTTTGCCTGTTTCATTAGCCCATTCATGATGCGGTTGATGCTGAGAGAGGTGCAGGATAAAAAATAAAGCATGTTTTAATTTGAATGTTTTAGCGTGTGTGATTTATCGCGGGCACGGGTCGGGTAACGGGCCAAATATTAACGGGTCTGGGCGGGTGCGCGATTTAATTTTGATATTTTCACGGGTCACGGGTCAGATCTGGTGCTAAACCTTGCGGGTACGGGCGGGGGCGGGTCTCCAAAAATGGACCCGTGCAGGACTCTGAACCAGGTTACTTACTTTTTTAAGTTAAACCAACAAAAACCAACAATTGTTTTTTACAATGTAGATATTAGTGTCTTGCTTTGCAAAAAAGTAAAGTGTCTTGAAAAGAGTACATATATCTGCCAATGCACTGTAAAAAATAAAAAAGGAAAATGTACTGGTAATTTTTCTGCCAGTACAATATCCAGTAATTTTATGAAAATTTCCGTGAACCCTTAAAACACAAACTAATGTAACGTGTGATTCAAAATACAGGTAAAACACCTGTAAAAAACAATACGGAAAATCCCTTCATATTTATACAGAATATTGTGCCCTATTTTTACAGATTTTTTTTTACAGTGTGGATTCAGAAAAATAAAATTATTTTGGACATGGATTGATGGATATTTGTTATGGTTTTAAGCACTTTGATGCATTTTTTTTAAATATCTTCAGTCATTTTGCTTCTCCATGTCTTGATTTAAGAATGTATTTGTGCTGGAAAACAAGAGAAGAAGAGGAAGAACATCATTGTTTGCAGTGCAACGTTCCCGAAGACAAAGAGAAAACGGAGCAGAGGCAGACATATTGTGTGTGTGCGTGTGTGTGTGTGTGTGTGTGTGTGTGTGTGTGGTGTGTCCTGAAATGACCTCGCAGGGTTTGTGTTATTGTTTAAACCCATCCAGATCTTGGATCAGATTTCCCGAATCTCTGCCAAGAGAAACAGCCCCTCTTTCCCCTCTCGCTCTTCACTCCCGTTTAATGCTTCATTTCGACGTAGCACAAGTGACAGACATTTAAAACACTTCCAGAGGAAAAGACAAGCATGTTGTCACAATGTTTTCCCAACACTTTCAAAGGCAGCAGTTCAGGAAACCTCACAAATTAACTTCCCATATCGAGTTTTGCTTGAGTTCAGGCAGTGTGTTGTTTTCACGCTCAGCTTTCTGCTTTCATACGGAGCTCATTATGAGCAGTTTAAAGTCTATTCAGGTCTGACAGACTAATGGTAAAAGCCAGCTCATGAACACACACACACACACACGTTTGTTTTTGTGACATATGGGGACATCCATAGGCATAATGGTTTTTAATACTGAACAAACCGTATTTTCTATCCCCTTACACTGCCCCTAAACCTACCATCACACACACACACACACACACACACACACACACACACACACACACACACACACACACACACACACACACACGTCGTGTTTGCATGTTTTATGGGGACTTTCCATAGGCGTAATGGATTTCATACTGTACAAACTGGACATCCTATCCCCCTACACTGCCCCTAAACCTACCCATCACACACACACCCACACAACACACTCACACTCACACTCACACTCACACTCACACTCACACTCACACTCACACTCACACTCACACACACACACACACACACACACACACAATCCTCTGCCCTAAATCTACCCATCACACACACACACACACTGCCCCAAAATCTACCCATCGTGGAGACACACTGATGTCTGAAGACACGAAGCGATCGCTTTCTGCCAGAAACACAACAGTATTTGTGTTATTTTACCTCATATCAGACGAATCTCATCTAGTGTTCCCAACGCCATTACTTCTGGCGGAGAAGGTCAAAAACCTTAGATCATACATATATTTATGTAGATGCCTCTTTCAACCGACCCGCACAGGCACTAATGAGGATTCTACGTAAATATTTCTATGATCGCTCCGGTATTTTGACCTCACTCAGCGGAAGTAATGGCGTTGGGAACACTAGATGAGATTCGTCTGATATGAGGTAAAATAACACAAATACTGTTGTGTTTCTGGCAGAAAGCGATCGTTTCGTGTCTTAAGACATCAGTGTGTCTCCACGAGCCTCAGGGTTTAATATGGATTCGTATGTGTGTGTGTTTTTTACTCTCATAGAAATACACCCCATTGACACGCATTATACGAGCAACGGCTGAGTTATAAATCTTCATTTGTGTTCTCCTGAAGAAACAAACACACCGACATCTCGGACGCCCTGCAGATAAACATCACTGGCTCATTTATGGGAGAACTATCCCTTTAAGGACCTATCAGCCTGTGCCATCAAGAGCTTCATGACAGAACTTTGTATTTATTTATTTTTTTTTGGGGGGGGGGGGGGGGGGGGGGGGGAGGTAAACTATTGGATTAAGTTTTTACATTGGAATGGTGTAAATGTTTATAGACATTAGTCAGGATAGTGCTGTATTCATTTTTGAAAGGAATGAAAATGAGGATGTGAGGGACAGAAGTGTGTTCAATGGGTTGTACTCTTTAAAGGGTTAGTTCACCCAAAAAATACAAATCTCTCATTAATTACTTACCCTAATGTGGTTGGCCAGCCATCAGACCTCCGTTCATCTTCAGACACAGATGAAGATATTAGTGTTGAAATCCGATGGCTCAGAAAGGCCTTCATTGACACCAATGTCATTTCCTCTCTCAAGACCCATAAGGCCTACTAAAGACGTCGTTACAAAGCCCATCTCACTACAGCGGCTCTACAATCATTGATGAAGAGGCCAGAATAGAGTTAGTGCGCAAAAAACACTAAATAACGACTTATATAGTGATGGGCGATTTCAGAACAAAGCTTCGAACCGTTATGAGTCAGTGAATCGATTCATGATTCGAACCGTTATGAGTCAGTGAATCGATTCATGATTCGGATCGCCAGAGTCTCGTGATTTCAGCAGTTTGACTCACGATCCGAATCATGAATCGATTCACTGACTCATAACGGTTCGAAGCTTTGTTCTGAAATCGGCCATCACTATATAAGTCGTTATTTAGTGTTTTTGCGCACTAACTCTATTCTGGCCTCTTCATCAATGATTGTAGAGCCGCTGTAGTGAGATGGGCTTTGTAACGACGTCTTTAGTGCCTTTATGGGTCTTGAGAGAGGAAATGACATTGGTGTCAATGAAGGCCTTTCTGAGCCATCGGATTTCAACACTAATATCTTCATCTGTGTGTGAAGATGAGCGGAGGTCTGACGGCTGGCCAACCACAGGAGGAATTAATGACAGAAGTTACATTTCTGGCTGAACTAACACTTTAAAGAGTAAAGACAACACGAGTTGTGAAAAGGCTGTGATTTAGGTCGTGGTAGAGACTACATCTGTCCCTCATATCCTCATTTCCATCTGTGTTAAATTCAATATGGCATTAACCTGACTACGGTCTATTGCATGAGATAGGTTTGCAACAATTTTATTACCATAAAACTCTCTTCTCATGTGTTGTTCTCAGCATTAATTGTTCAGTTGTTTTCAGGTCTCACATGTACACCCCACCCTGTGGTCCGGTTCTCGTTTCCCATCAGACTTCACCACAGACGTGACGAGACCACAGACAGACATGTGGAGCTTCACTATTTCTCTTCCCTCC
>NC_090181.1:1901388-1928888 GCF_024679245.1 Pseudorasbora parva
AGCGTCTCATCTGTCTGAGAGCCGTTGAGAGGATCTGTCAGAGAGACGACGGGACAATAGACACTCACAGCTGCCCGAAAACCCCAGAATACGCCGCTCCAGCTTTCATTAGAGGTGTCCAGAACAGAGGCGGACAAACTCCACAACTCCACTACTGGAGGAACAGCACTGCTGGTCAAACATTACTCCGTTACGAGTGAAAGTTGTAAAAACAGATTTTTACTGAAGTAAAAGTACAGAAGTATTTGTTTTTAAAAGTACTTCTCAAAAGTAAATGTCCTTCTTTATGTCGCCGCATTATTTTATTTTTGTTGTATACAGAGGTGGTAAAAGTACTCAAAAGTTTTACTCGAGTGAAAGTATATATACCTAAATAAAAAAATACTCCAGTAAAAGTAGAAAGTCCTCCATTCAAACATCACTTGAGTAAAAGTACAAAAGTATCAGATTTAAAAGGTACTCAAGTACCGAAAGTAAAAAGTAAATATTCAAATTAACTGTAAATATCAATAAGCAGATAACATCTTTTGGGACTGATATGCAATGCTTTAATTGAACAAATGATAAGATTAGATACTGCAATTAAGAATTGTTAGATTTGCAATTAATAAGAGACAATGAAGCACCTTAACGCAGTATAGGGGTTAAACTTAAAATAGACATGTTCCATAACATTAGCTCCATAAAACAGATGAGGAGCAAGATACTATTAACTAATTCAACATTAATTCAAAAGCCATAACCACAATGACATATAACGTAACAATTAGTTAATAGTCATGTGCCTCAACAACTAAAGTCATGCTATAATTTTGCCAATTGTTATGATTAATGATGAATTAAACAGACAACTGAGAGTCGGAATGCATGCTTTGAATACATGAATTTACATTATTAGTTAATGTAATATGTTATTAGGGAATTAATGATGTCAATAGCAATTCATATATTACTTAATCTATTAATCATAGAGAATGTTCATTAGTTGCTGATGCAGTGATCATTAATAAATGGTTTAGTTCTTCATTAGTAATACATTAACTCATGATTATCTGTGCATTAGGCATGAATTATAATAGTGCACCTGTATTGTAAAATGTTACCGATGTTTTCATAGTAAATAGTGTGCCGCAAAATAAAAAAGTTGGGGAAACACTGAGCTAACGTTAGTGTGGGAAACCTGACTTGTCAGCTTTTCCAAGTCTATACCCGACTGGATCATCCATGAATGACCAGACCGGTTTGGAAATCAATTGTAATAAATACTTAATACTTGGAGTGGGCATGGGGAAATGTATTGGAGTAAAAAGTAAACTTTGCCTTTAATATTGTAGTGGAGTAAGAGTAAAAGTAGATGCAAATAAAATATACTCAAGTAAAGTACAGATCCGCGAAAAAAATACTTAAGTAAAGTATCAAAGTATTTTTACTTGATCTTACCACCCCTGGTTGTATAAATGCACATTATGCCATCATGGTTTAAGCCAGTCAGTGACGCTCCATCTGACACACGAGCAGACGACCAGTGTTGGGTGTAACGCCCGTTTCACACATACTCCGTCTGCAGTGCGTGTGCGGTGCAGGAGCCCCACACCCTGTAGTCCTTTCACATATGCTGCGTTTGCAGTCCGCAACTGATCCGCTTTTACATACCACAAACACAGCATTTATTAATGATTTTTTTATTTAAAATCCAGAAGTTGTTACTGATCTTGGCTCATCAGAATTGCAATTCTCTTTGTTTAATCTTTCTGAGTAGACAGGTTAACGTAGGCTACAAGCCTACATTTAAACAACATTTTTTCAATTCATTAATTTCATATTTATATATTAATATACTTTAGATTTAGCTCACACAAAAGGCAAAACATTTAAACATAGGTTATAGCCTAAAATCATAAACATTTTAAATTAGAAACTTAGAATAGGCTATTCAAAAACAGCCGACTCTCGTCTTTTCTTTCGTTTTTAAACCCTTTGAAAAGAAATCCTGCAGGTCAAAAAGAACTTTGCATTTCACCTCCAAGAAAGTACGAGTGCTCTCCATTATGGCACATTTTTTACCTAAATGCCAGGTAAAGTGTCGTTTTGTTGCTTTACTTGAGAAAAAAAGCCATGTGTTGACTTTGAAACAAGAGTATATTTTAAATGATATGCATCCGTGTTGAAATTACTAGACTTTCGCGTCAGTACATGTTTATTTTAATGCGAACAATGTTCTATCACTTTAATGCAGCAACGCAGCGCAGCAAAAAATAGACTCGGTACGAAAACAATCCGTGCACTGCTGCAGACGCAACGCTCCTGGAACGGACTGACGGACCGCATCCGTGTGCAGTGTGAAAGCTGCCATCCGTTAACATGGGTACGGAAAAAAAATACGCACCGCACACGCACTGCAGACGGAGTATGTGTGAAACGGGTGTAATTAGTTACTGTAGTGTAATTACTTATCCCTTGAAAAAGTAAAGTACGGGATTACTCTTATTTTTTCTGTAATTGAATTACAGTTACTTCTGATGTAATTGAACGAAATACTAAATATAATTCTACATAATTCAATAGTGGACTTAACATCAACATTTAAAGTCTAACTTTAAAATGCATGTTTTATGTCTCCTTCTCACATTTGTAATACTTTGGTCAGTTAATAAGAGTCATTTATGTCGTTTTATACAGTGGCGGCTCCAGACAATTGACCCTTCGCTAAGCCACGCCCGAATACCACCACAGGCCAATCGTGGCTTAGCAACCGTAACTAGGCACGGAAGGTCTGTCAAGCTTTCGAGTGAGGGAAACATGCCGATGCAAATCTGTGCGTATGGATTGTGCAAATCTCATGCCTATCCTAAAAGTTTGGACAGATGGTGTATTTTTTTTCCTTCCCCAAAACGTAAAACTGAAGGTAAGAAATACCAGCCTTGAATCAACGTGTGTGTGAGACCCCATTCACAACGTTCAATGTCGTCAGGATTAACAAAAACACCTACGTTTGCTTCAACAAACTGAAAATACATGAGGTTTTTGACTGATGCTATTACATATGATGCAGTATAGAGTCTGGGATCGTGACGTAAGCAACGCAATGCATTTTGGGACTTTAGGTCACGGAGGCCGCTGTCGGTACTGTGTTGTATAGGAAATTGACGTAAACAATTGTGATTGTTTAGCTTTCTCTCCTGGAAACAGCACATTGGATCTCATTCGTGGACTTTAGGACACAGACACTACATAGCGAATGTGTAGTAGTGAAGGTAGACGTAAAAACTTGTTAGATAGTTAAAAACACATTCTAATGGTGTACGCTTGCTGTGTTATGGACTGCTATAGCCGCGCTCTCGTGAACTGCGTGGGGGAAAAAACCCTCAAATGACGCGCAATTTGTCAGTTTACCAGCTTGGAAACAACAGGTGAAAGTAAACCTCAATGAAAATAAACAGCTTATCCAAAATGTGTCTTTATAATTTCTTTCTTTATTTAATATTCATAACCGATATATTACAGATTTATGATTTCTGAACCGCATGCGTAACGTTACGCCATAAATAATGTAAACACATCTGGAAATTCTTCATTGCTTCTCTCAGTAGGACTTGTACTTGCACCTTTTAAGTCCAGTAAAACTGTTTAGTACTGTAACTTAGGCTAAAGTTGCGTTCACAATTCAAATCATTTCAAAGCTGCATTACAGGCCATATGTTATCCCGTATGATTACATACGCTATGGAATTGCGATATGATATATGTTAATTAAACAAATGACCCACTGGCTGAGATCAAGCAATATTATTTTAAATATCAGATACAGACCTTTTCGTTAGGCTATATAAAAAAAAAACTGCGAAAGAGAAATCAATGTGTAGTCCTGTGTGTGGTGCGATAGACGGCCGTATGATTTCTGATTGTATGAAATGAGATGAATATGTGCAATGTCCTGGCATTACGACTGCGTGCTCATGTACGCAAGAGATTCAAATATTAGTACATTCATTCCAAGTGAGTGCAAGCAGTTCTTAAATAAGGCGAATACAGTCGTTTTTTCTCTAGTGATTTGTATTTGTTATCATTGTACGCTCCTGAGCGTGACCTAAAACATGGCGGCGGCTGCCCAGAATGCAACGCGCAGTGACGTTGATTCCCAGACTCTATATAGACTATAAAAAGAACTGTCTTAGCTTTATTTATTAGTTTTGTATTGTAGTTTTGTTTAGACAAAATGTGTGCAAATGAAGACCTTCATCATAAGGATTGTTGCAGTGGCTGTGTTTATAATATTAATAAAACCCATCATGTTTGAGAGAGTGGCTTTCTGTTATACGGTTTCAGTAAATGTGTGGTTTTTGATGAATGGCTCAGGTCAGAATCTCAGGCTAGTGCCAGGTCCAAGGAGTAGATTATAGACACACGACATGTGAGCAGTAGCCCGGCACGCTAAATATAACGTAAATGGACTGCATTTATGGTAAATGGACTGCATTTATATAGCGCTTTTATCCAAAGCGCTTTACATTTTGCCTCACATTCACCCATTCATACACCGACGGCGGTGTCAGCCATGTAAGGCGCCATCCAGCTCGTCTGGAGCAGCTGGGGTTAGGTGTCTTGCTCATGGACACTTCGACACTTGGTCAGGTGGAACCGGGGATTGAACCACCAACCTTCTGGTTTGTAGACAACCTACATGAACCACTGAGCCACTGCTGTCCACGTTCAGCCAGAGAATCATTGCAAAGTTTTCAGGCTAATGTCTTGTGTTTATTCCACAAGATTTATTGATAAGTTGTTTGATTTATAATTATTCGATTATTTTCTCATTTTACTTACCCTGTTGTGCATGAACATACATATGAGGCAGCTGCTGATTGCGCTGAGACCATAGGCTTTAGCTTCAATTTTATTGAAATTATTCTGTAATCGGTTGCATAATATGTCGCGGATATATCCCGCAAATACATACTGCAGTCCCGTTTTTCTTATCTCTCAGATATTTCCCCTGTTCGCCAGAAATGACTAATTATCTCCTCGGAAATGTCTGACACCGGCGCATACATACTGTAATAGACGTGCCAGGCACGAAAGCTTGACAGGCGTAGCAACAGTAACTACGGGGGGCGGGGCTTAGCGAAGGGTCAATTTTGATTGGGGGGGCAATGGGGGGGGGGTCCTGTTTATTTCAATGGGGGGTCTCATGCGAACCAACAAAAAAATACAGAGGACACAGCTAATAACTGCATATTACTGCTACTAAACAACAAAAACAACACAACATATCAACTACTTTGTTTTAAATTTGCAGTTTGCAAACAATATGCTCAAACTTTAATTGCCATAGCCACACCCATGTCACAGAAAACACATTTTTTAGCTCCAAGCTATAGCTTTAGCGTATCAGTTCTTGCGGGTTTGTTGCAGAGCCTTGAACGCAACGAAGCAATGCGCAGCAACGTTCATAGTGTGGCGCAGTAATTCTTATGTTTATATATTTTTTAGGGCTGTCAATCGATTAAATATTTAATCACAATTTAATCGCACACTCGATTTCAGTTGTAAATGTAGGCCTACCTTATATACACGTTTCAAGTTTTTAATACTCTAATCAAACATGGTTATGGAGAAAAATGCATGCTTTATGCAAATGTATACATGTTTATTATAAACCATACTCAGAGCATGAAGACTAGACAGGTCAGAGATGATTTTCAAAGAACTTGTTAATGTCTCTTAAGCCAACAATTCAGAATAAGCAGTGATTTCTCTCATTTTAAGAATATAAATAAAGGGAGTTTTTACACTGGCAGTTTAATTCAGAACAGGGCACAGTTCAAAAGCTGTAATGCGGACCTGTGAGCACATCATATTCCACAAGTAGGAATATAGTGTGGCCCCTTTAAGAGATGCGCGTTCCTCTGTTTCATAGATTTATTGGTATGCACACAAAGGACAATGACAGCACTTGGATAACAAAAACAAACATACTTGCGTACAACTTTTTTTTTTTTTTTTTTTTTAAGATGAAAGAAAAAAAGAAAAAGAAAAAGTTAAAAAGAAAAAAAAATAAGCTAAAAAAAAAAAAAATAATAATAATAATAATTAAATAAAATAATAATCAATAAAAAAGGGGGGGGGGAGGGGTGTGTTGGAGTGAAGCCTAGTTAGTCTGGAAAAATTGCATAAATGGTTGCCACTTATTGTAAAATTTGGCGAGATTCCCTTGTTTGGAGTATCTTATTTTTTCCAGTTTTAGAAAGGACATGACATCAGTGATCCAAAGTGTGTTGGACGGGGCATTTGTTGCTTTCCAGTTAAGAAGGAGATGGCGTCTCACTATCAAAGAAGTGAAAGCCAGGACCTCCAACTGCACTGAAGAAAAGCGGTGGTATTCTTGAGGAGTACCAAAAATGGCTATATGCGGAGAGATATCAATGGTCTTAAGGAGCACTTTAGACATGGTGCCGAAATAAGTTTGCCAAATATTTCCTAGAGTTGGGCAGAAGAAAAACATATGTGCAAGATTACAGGGCGAACCAGAACATTTGTCACAGACATCAACTATATTAGGGAAAATTTGTGAAAGTCGGGTTTTAGAAAAGTGACATCTGAACACCACTTTAAATTGTATTAAGGTCAAGCGGGCACAGATTGAGGCTTTGTGAATACCATTTAAAACACAGTCCCACCAGTCAACCTCAAAGGCCAAACCAAACTCTTTCTCCCATCCCTCCCTCGTCCTTGTGGTTAGATGATCATCATAGGACTGGATAATACCATACACTTTTGAAATTAAAGATCTTTGTGAACAATTCAATCTTAAAAGACTTAAAAGACATGTCTGCTCCGGAGGAAGTTGTGGAAAGTTAGAAAATAAAGATTTTACACAGTTCCTAATTTGAAAATACCTAAAAAGATGCGAAGGTGGGAGGCTGAACTCGTTAATCAAATCTGTAAAAGAACAAAAAACCCCGTCTTTATAAAAATCCTTAAAACATTTCAGACCCTTATCATGCCATAGAGTGAAATTAGAGTCAGTAAGGGCAGGTTTGAACGCATAGTTCCTCAACAGTGGACTTGATACGGCAGGAGTAAGAAATTTAAAATGCTTCCTAAACTGAAACCATATCTTTAATGTGGAAATGACCACTGGGTTGCTGGTAAAGCCAGAGGGGTTGACTGAGGCCGCGCCATTAAAGAGGATGAAGGACATGATTGTGTTTCCAGCTGACACCAAGGTATGTTGACCAGTTCTAGCCAGAACATAGTTTTACTTATATTTGTAGCCCAATAATAAACTTTGAAATTTGGTAGAGAGAGGCCGCCGTTAAATTTACAATTCTGAAGTACTTTTAGCGTAACTCTAGGTGTCTTACCATTCCACAAAAATTGAGATATAATTGAATCAATGCTTTTGAAAAAACTTTTAGATAAAAATATAGGTATGCACTGGAAAAGAAACAGTAGTTTTGGGAGGACATTCATTTTTACCACGTTAATTCTACCAATCAGGGAAAGAGGGAGGGGCCCCCATCTTTGGAAATCGGCCTTAATCTCAGTCAATAAGGGAGAAAAGTTTACAGCATAAAGAGACTTGTAGGACCTGGCCACATGAACCCCCAGATACTTAAATCCTGAAGGACTCAGTTTGAAGGGAATATCAGATTGAGAAAGCTGTATTGCTAGGTCATTGACCGGGTAGCATTCGCTCTTCGAGACATTGATCTTGTATCCTGAAAACGAACCGAATCTATGAAAAAAAGAAAGAATAACAGGGCACGACCCCACTGGATTTGTGACATAGATGCGCGTTCCTGCCGGTATTTTGTGTGTGCGCCGAGCTGTGCCGCAATGAGAGAAACATGGACTCGGGAGCGCTCTTGTCCAGAAAAGTAACCTGCTGCTTATTCGTTTTAGCCGATTGTAATGTATTTAGTTCAATAAAACACATGTACTGTAGTAGTGATGATGGTGTTAATGATTAACCTCAGATATGAGCGAGAACGAGCTTCAGTGCATTGCGCTCGGACTGCAGAGAATGTTTTTTTGTGTGTGAAAAAACACTTTTCTTTCGACCAGCGGAGCCTAATAAAAGTTAAGCAGAAAATATGGTAGCTTATGAAGGCAATAACTGCACTTGTTTCAGAGTAATGTTAATGTTAACCCTTTTCTTTCCCTATTATTGTTTGCTGCAGCATCCTTTGCGTCTATGGCTGATCTAAATTTCTCTAATACGGGCGGATCAAAAAGAAAATGCAATCGCAATGTTAATCGCACGTTTATATGTTGAATAAATATTGTTCTGCTTAGTTTGAAGAGAAACATTTTTAAATCTTTATGACGGATATATATATATATATATATATAGTCTATTTTTTTTAATCAGGAAGAGGGTGGGTGGGGGGTCAAATGGGGGGGTCAAGGCGTTTTTTAGGATGCAAATGGAAATTATGGCGGCCGGAAAAATGATCGAGATCATTTTTTTAATCATGCGATTAATTGATTTTTCGACTTTCTCGACAGGCCTACCCATGGGTCCTCCAGACGTTTCTAAGGGGTCCCCAGAAATTTTCAGAGAATAAAAAGAGCCCAGTTTGTAAACCCCTGCTCCAGTGTACACATTTCAGAGCCCGACAGCCCTCTCTGCGAACATTAAGTGCATGAAGTGTCCAGCGTTTCACAGCTAAGTGCATCATCTGGTTATTTAAAGTGCACTTTGTCTGGTTTGTGACTTTCAGCGTGAGCTTTTCTACACCGTTAACCCTACCGCTCAAATTAATGAATTGGTTTGGGTAGAGCCAACTCACATTAAATTAACTTTTGAGCAACTTTCCTATTCTTTTGAGATCACAAAACTGACACATTTTAAGGTACTTCAATCCACTTCAATCAAATTAACTTTTGAGGATTTACACATTCGAATCAGAATTGTCGAATCTCTCTATGGTCGAACGATAGTCGAATCATCTGTGTGTGTGTGTGTGTGTGTGTTAGGGCTGCACGATTAATCGAATTCAAACCACAATCGCGATTTGGCTTGTGTGCGATTATGAAAGCTCGACGGCTGCGATTTAAATTAAATAAATAAATGCCCAGTGTGTTAGCGAAGAGCGGCTCTGTGATCAACGCTGCTCCGTCTGAAAGACTGCGAGTTTGAGTCGCTTATAACGTGCGTTTGAAAAAGCAACACGAGTCAAACATCTTCACAAACTACTGAAGCGTTCATAAACCTGTTCAACAAAAGACAACGTTTAATAACACGTTTACCTCACTTCATATCGTCAGGCGAGTGTGTGTGAGCTGATGTGGCTTCTCATCAGAGTGAGGCAGACGAGGCGTTATTTTATAGCAGTCTATCTCAATCAGCACTGCTTTATTATACACTTTATTATGATGAAAATACCCTCGACGGCTTGAAGAACTCAAATACACCATATTTGGCTGCAGTCGTGTTTATTGTCGTCATGTTTAATCAAAGCGTCTCTATCTTCTGTTTACAGCGTTAGCTTCACATCAGGGGTTTCCTGAAAACTAACGTCATTACTTCTCTGAGGCGAATGTGGCGGTTTTCGCTCGAGGGCGCCCTCTGGCTTTCAGTATGAATTAAAAACTTTAGGTAATAAATAATAAGAAAATAATACTTAATACATTTTTAAACATAAAAGATTATACATTTATTGGACAATTCATGTTTTTCTTCAATGTACAGGAGTTTGTTCTGACATACTCTTTTTTATTTGTAACTATGAAAATGTTATTGTAATGGTAATATTTCTTTTTTTTTTTTATATATTTTTAGCGGTAATAATAATCATTATAATTTTTATTAGTCACATTAATATATAAACACAAAATGTAATATACACACACTTTTCATTTGTAAAAAATAATAACAACAATAATCGCATTTTAAATCACAATTTTACCCAGAATAATCGCAATTATATATTTTCCCCAAATCGTGCAGCCCTAATATCAGCCGATGCCGATAGCCCCAACCCGATAACATTAAAAATGGATAAGATTGAAAATGAACATATCAGCCAATACCTATATGATGGCTGATATATCGTGCAGCCCTAGTGTGTGTGTGTGTGTGTGTGTGTGTGTGTGTGTGTGTGTGTGTGTGTGTGTGAATGGGTTGGGAGGGGCACGACACTAGTCAGCAGAAGGGTAAAACTATTTTTATTTTCCTTTACACACAGCACACAGCAACAACTTTTAATAAAGCGACCAAAACCGCCTGCCAACGGACAGATGAACTGACAATGGCTTTCTTATTTAGGTTTAAATAAAAGGTAATGTGGTGGATAAACATTCGTAAAACGTTTTCTCATAACATTTTAAAGCTGTGATCGAAATACAGAACATCACACAAATATATAAAAGGACATTTTGATAAAGAACACTTTGAGTGTGTTTACGTGCATGTTCTTAAGACGATTATGCCTAAAGGAGGTCTCTCACCCGACTGAAGCTCAGCGCCGCGTCTTTAAAATTCGAACACATTGTTTTCAATGAGTGTAGTGCTGCGCCGCGCCACGTCTTTAAAATATTGAGCACCCCCATATTGCCAAAATGGTATGATCCTCGTTTCATAACACCTGTGAAGATTCGACCGTGAGATCGGTGGTCGAATCCGGCTTCGCATATCGATGCATCGAATCTTCGCCTATTCGGGATTATTTCATTATTTCGAGTTTTAAAACCTTTTTATTTTAATTTAGTCAAACTTAAATTTTTACTTCAAATCAAGTTTTGTAATGCTGTGATTCACCTTGCAGCTGCTCACTTTAGTTTTTGGATTATAATGCTTTAACATACACTATATTGCCAGAAGTATTGGGCCGCTTCTCCAGATCCCTGAGTTCAGGTGTTCAGTCTCTTCATGGCCACAGGTGTATAACTCCAGCTCTCGGCCTGCAGACGCTTCTACACACATTAGTGAAAGAATGGGTCGCTCTCAGGAGCTCAGTGAACTCAAGCGTGGGGCCGTGATAGGCTGACACCTGTGCAATAAGTCCATTCCTGACATTTCCTCTCTACTAAATATTCCACGCTCAACTGTTAGTGGGATTAGAACAAAGTGGAAGCCATTCGGAACAACAGCAACTCAGCCACGAAGTGTTAAATCCCAGAGCGGGGTCAGCGCATGCTGAGGGTCACAGTGCGCAGAAGTCACCAACTTTCTGCAGAGTCAACAGCTCCAGACCTCCAGACTTCTGTGGCCTTCAGATGAGCTCAAGAACAGGCCCTTTCACACTTGACGCGATTTTGAATGGTTTTATTGATTTATTTGATCAGCTGTTAGTGTAATGAACGCTTCCACACCGAACGCAAATGTGCTGCGGCGAAAAAACGACATTTATTTTTTTCGTTTCAATGTTGATTTTTTTTACTCTAGCGCGACAGAAACGGCTTTAACCAATCACATACAAGGAAACAAAGGGGACGAAATGTCCAGTTGATGTGATGAGCTATTCACTCAACATTAACCTTTACCAGGTGCGGCGTTTCTCATGAGATTACAGCTGTAGTTCTAGTTAAACTTGTGCACATGCAGCTGTGTTTACAGACAGCAATAACAACCTTTATAAATCGTTGATTTTTTTTCTTATCCCTGTGTCAACGATTATGGAAAGTGAACGTGTTTCCATCAGTTCGTCTGTGGCACTTAAATATTCACAATGGCCCTCATTTATCAAAAGTGCGTACACCAAATTTCCAGCGTACACCTTGCGTACACCCAAACCCACGGTGACTTTGAGATTTATCAATATGGACGTTGGCGTACGGCACGCTCAAATCCTACGCCAGCTCAGGAGGTGGTGTACGCACACACACACACACACACACACACACACACACACACACACACACACACACACACACACACGCTCCAATCCTACGCCAGCTCAGGAGGTGGTGTACGCACGTTTGAGTTAGTGGGAAAATGCGCAGAAAAACAATATCTAACACCACAAAACGCACTGACAAGATATGTTATATGACCCACTGTTAAAAACCACAACAACAACATTTAGTGTTTATTTTTGTGCAACATGAACGTCAATGTTTAATTTGTGTGACTTTACCAAATCTGTAGGCATATGTATTCCTCCAGTCGCGAGCCTGTGTGCTTTATCTGACGTTTCAGGCCCGTCTGGCCCGGCAGCTGCGCACGGACTGGGACTAAAATAATTCAGACTGACAAAATAATAAAAATGACCTTCTTCTTTTAAATAATAATAAAATCAATAAAAACGGCATTCTTCTTCTAAATAACAAGCGTCATTAAGAATAATAATCATAATAATAAGAAGAAGAATCTTACAAATTGTCATGTAATTATTAATGTGAATGAATCTTACTCCACATCACATCATCATCACTATTGTACACCCCAATACATGTGCCGCGATACGAAAATAAATGCTAATTGTTTCAAAACGTGCTGTAAAATAATGCATTGTGATGGTAATTTATCATCCAAACAGCTTTAAACTGCTGGAGTGCGCTTCTCAAACCCCACACTAACAGTAGCTGCTCGTAATTTGGGTCCATATTTTGTTTTTGTGAGCGCCTTTAATCCCACTCTTTAAACTCCCAAATAAAACAATTTCGGGTTTTTTTCCCACTTCCCTGGTGATGGTCTCGATGGGCGCATCTCAATCATCTCAATAGTTCAGTAGTCAGAGCACTGATCAGGGAGTCAGCCCGTTGACTTATGTCCTAATCAGTGCCCTGACTAGTGGACTAAAGAGATGATTGAGCGCGCCCGATCTCCACGTCGGAGAAGTTTCGTTTCTTTGCCGTCTTCTGTTTGTCCATGGCGTAAAATGAGGGCATGGGGGAGGCGGAGACTTGAATATATAGGGGCGTGTTATTCTAATGACGATCGTTTTCAGCCGTGGGATTTATCAAGGGCAAGTATTGCGTACACCTGGATTGCAGAGGTGCGCACAGCTTCATAAATCAGGCGATGAGAGGAGTGTAAGCACAATCTTACGCCAACATATACGCCCGTTTCTATGCAAGATTGATAAATGTGGGCCATTGTGACTGAACTGGAAACATCTGCTGCGGATCGATTGGTTCCTGAAGTGTGTGTTAGTCTCTGTTTCGGGAGAAGATCCTCAAATTGTCCCACAGACTTTCGAAAGTAAGTGCAGGCCATGATAAAGTTTTAGCTCCTGTACGAGATTAGCAGACTCTCCTTCAGACTCTGTTCTTTAAGACTGGCTGCACCCAAAACCTTCTTTTCGGTCGTTTAAATAAATCTCTTGGATCTCTGGAACGTCGCAAATTCGCGTCGCGGCTGATGTGAATGGTTTTGACGCTAAATATTTACATAGTCGCTTCCCGTTTTCATTACGTGTCCGATGTGAAAAGGGCCTTTAGGCCACGTAAAATCCCAGAGTGGGGTCAGCGCATGCTGAGGGTCACAGTGTGCAGAAGTCTCCAACTCAATCGCTCCAGACCTCCAGACTTCTGTGGCCTTCAGATGAGCTCAAGAACAGCAGAGAGAGCTTCATGGAATGGGTTTCCACAGCCGAGCAGCTCATCCAAGCCTTACATCACCAAGAGCAATGCAAAGCGTGGAGTGGAGTGGAGTAAAGCAGCCGCCACTGGACTCTAGAGCAGTGAGACGTGTTCTCTGAGCGACCAATCACGCTTCAGTCTGACAATCACATGGACGAGTCTGGGTTTGGCGGTCGCCAGGAGAACAGGACTCGTCTGACTGCATTGTGTAAATTGTAAAGTTTGGTGGAGGGGGGATTATGGGTGGAGTTGTTTTTCAGGGGTTGGGCTTGGCCCCTTAGTTCCAGTGAAAGGAACTCTTAATGCTTCACCAAGACATTTTGGACAATTTCATGCTCCAAATTTTGTGGGAACAGTTTGGGGACGGCCCCTTCCTGTCCCAGCATGCGTGCTCCAGTGCAGATTTCAGATTTGAGAGCCAAAATGATCTGTTTATTACACTGATAATATAATGTGTGTGATGCATTTCTCTGTAGACTGAACATCACGTGTGTCAGACGTTATTGTATATCATCACATGACCAAAAACAACTTCCTAATTCTGCTGAAGATGACAAATGTGTGTGTGTGTGTGTGTGTGTGTGTGTGTGTGTGTATTTATATTCCCTGTCCAGTTGCTCATGTTCACCTCTGACATTCACGACTCCCGAAACATCTCACATGCCTCACGACACTCACATACATCAGCTGATCAAACTCAGCACATTTCATCTGCGCTATGAGACGAATGTCTAAGAACTCGCTTTAGTTTTAGACTTGGGTTCCTTAATGAAAATGATTTTTTCATAGCTCAGTGGCGCCTGTTGGTAGCACACGTTGGGTTTATAGGGATTAGAAGGAAACTCCTGCGTTACGGTTACAGGTTCGCTTGTGATCGAGCACTTGACTATAGTGCTAAACCTTAGTGTAATCTTGTGTTGTGGGTTTGTTCAAAAACTAAACACTACGAGCTCTAGCACTAGTGATGGCTGAGCTTGCAAACAGCACGACTGCCTCTCTCTCTCTCTCTCCGTCTCTCTCTCTCTCCGTCTCTCTCCCTCTCTCTCTCTCTCTCCGTCTCTCTCTCTCTCCGTCTCTCTGTCTCTCTCCCTCTCTCTCTCTTTCTCCGTCTCTCTCTCTCTCTCTGTCTCTCTCCCTCTCTCCGTCTCTCTCTCTCTCTCTCTCTCTCTCTCTCTCTCTCTCTCCCTCTCTCTCTCTCTGTCTCTCTCTCTCTCTCTCTCCCTCTCTCTCTCTCTGTCTCTCCCTCTCTCTCTCTGTCTCTCCGTCTCTCCGTCTCTCTCCCTCTCTCTGTCTCTCCCTCTCTCTCTCTCTCTCTCTCTCTCTGTTTCTCTTGGCTGCGGGCCGAATCCAGGCTTTCACTGTTCAGCGTTTGATTGTTTTTCTAGCGTTTTCTCTCTCTGGCTGAGAGAGACACACAGCTGCCACCTCTGAACCGTGGACCGATTCTTTTCTGTTTTCATTTATTCCGAGCTATTATTGCTCCTTTTATATCTGTGGGTTCATGGAGTCTATCTGGCCTTAACGCTGGGGTTTTAGATTCGCTGTTGTACCTTAGCGCAATGAATCTTACAGCAACATCACTAAGTGTGTCACTGTTTTGCATTTGTTTATGTTAAAACATCATAGTATATGTAGAGATGGAAACCTTTTATAGCCATATTTTGGATCCTCAAACTGTCAGTCAAACCTCGTAACTCCGCCCATCTCTCCCAGGAGCGTCTCTGCTTGTTTGCAGTGCAATGGTAAATAAAAGGATTGTTCTCTGAGTAAGTACAGAGTTTAAAATTAAAATATTTAGTCAAAGATGTCATATTGGTTTATATCACTAGTGTGTGTGTGTGTGTGTGTGTATGTGTGCGCGTGTATGTTTGAATATGTAAGTGTGTGTATGAATAAGTGTGTGTGAGTGAGTATGAGTGTGTGTGTGTGTATGTGTGGGCATGTTTTGTGACATATGAGGACCCAAACATGTATAATGCCATGGGTATGACACAGGTATTACAGGAGAGGGTGAAATATGAGGACATTACCCATGGCCCCACTTTACAAAAGGCTTATAAATCACACAGGAGGAGTTTTTATGAGAAAGTAAAAATGCAGAATATTTTCTGTGATGGGTAGGTTTAGGGGCTGTGTGTGTGTGTGTGTGTGTGTGTGTGTGAGCCTGTTTATGTGGTTTATGAGGACACAAATTTGTATAACTACATGGGTATTACACTGGTATTACACTATAAATGTGGTTTATGAGGACATATCAAATGTCCCCATAATTCAAATGGCCTTAAAAACATACTAAATGATGTTTTTTTGAGAAAGTAAAAATGCAGAATGTTTCCTGTGTTGGGTAGGTTTAGGGTGTGTGTGTGTGTGTGTGTGTTGGGTAGGTTTAGGGGCAGTGTAAGGGGATAGAAAATACGGTTTGTACAATATAAAAACCATTACGCCTATGGAGAGTCCCTGTAAACCACATAGACCAACATGAGTGTGTGTGTGTGCGTGTGTGTGTGTGAGAGAGAGTATAAGTGTGTGTGTGTGAGTATAAGCGTGTGTGTGTGTGAGAGAGAGAGAGTGTATAAGTGTGTGTGTGTGTGTGTGAGTATAAGCGTGTGTGTGTGTGTGTGAGAGAGTATAAGTGTGTGTGTGTGAGTATAAGCGTGTGTGTGAGTGAGAGAGAGAGAGTATAAGTGTGTGTGTGTGTGAGTATAAGCGTGTGTGTGTGTGTGAGAGAGTATAAGTGTGTGTGTGTGAGTATAAGCGTGTGTGTGTGTGAGAGTGTATTTATGAGTGTTTTTGTGAGACTGTGTATGAGTAAGTGTGTGTGTGAGAGAGAGAGTGTATAAGTGTGTGTGTGAGTATAAGCGTGTGTGTGTACTTGTACCGGTGGACACAAACCCAGATGTTCTGACAGCTGCAGATAGAGAGAGAAAGAGAAGTGAGTGTTTAACACACATTTAGACTGTGTTTCTCTGCAGGTTCAAGAGTTCACTGTACAGTTAACCACCTGACGCCACTCTGCCAACTCAGTTTGGTTTGGGGTGAACTACCATGAAGTGCAGATCGTAAAACCCCAGGCTAAAGCCGGTTCAGCGCAAGGTCATTCACACACACACACACACACACACACACACACACGCGCGCACACACACACACGCACGCACACACACACACACACACACACACACACACACACACACACACACACACACACACACACACACACACTTACGGTTAAACACTGTAAAAAATCCAAAAAAGCCCAAATCCTCCAGAAATGATTTGTTCCTCAAAATCACTGCGTCTGATGCAAAACTCCCATTATCAGAGCACAAACACTTCCCATAGGAAGGAAAGATCTTTTTAATATCTCACATCAGTAATATCTCACTCTCGGAGACAGCCGTGAGATCAAATGGAGACTTTACTTGCTTCTCAGATGATTTCACTACAGTTTCAGAAGAGATCTTAACAAAGGGCAACATTTAAATTACATGGTAAATTAAAAAGCCATTTACAAATCCTCTCCCGTGGCCTCATGAGGTGGTAAAGTAAAGAGAGACCCGAGAATTGTGCCTCAGTGGTTTTATCAGGAATGAGCCAGAAACCTAGGAAAGTTGGTTTGGTAACACTTCAGTATGGGGAACACAAATTTACTATTAAAAATGACTTTTGCCTCACTATACTGGGGTGTTAGGACCCACACAGACCACAGGGTGAGCGCCCCCTGCTGGTCTCACTAACACCTCTTCCAGCAGCTCCTGGTTTTCCCAGTTGGTCTCCCATCCAGGTACTGACCAGGCTCAGTCCTGCTTAGCTTCAGTGGGTAACCAGTCTTGGGCTACAGGGTGATATGGCTGCTGGCTGGTTGTATGTCCAGAAGGACGCCGCCACTGGCTGATGGCAGTCATGTTTTTCGAGATACATGCATGACCTCAAAGGCAGTCTTGGACAAAGATGCCGTATGCCAGTTTTCAACTCAATCAGATTGAGGGTTGCGTAAGTATACCCAATTTATAGTGTTATAGCGCCACCAAGTGGCTAGTCGCCACATGCTTTTTCGTGCAATCATAGCATGAGCTCTTACACAAGTGTGTGCCAAGTTTGGTGAACATCTCATTCCGTTCATGAGTAGTAGACATTTTAGTAAAAGTGGCTCCTCCCACTTTAAGCGTTTGGTGACCCTAAGCGTCCGTGACACGAAATTTATTAGTGACAATCAGACTCCAGAGAATCTCACTGCACTGATTTGGTTCTGATCAGACCAAAAACCTAGGACATGTTTTGCAAAAGTAGTAAAAAAAAAAAAAAAAACATTTAGCCTGCGACGAACGATTTAGGAGTTTTGAGCCATTTCACACTTTTCGCGCTGTAGCGCCCCCGTCAGGCCGATTTGGGCGAGCATTGGTGTCGTTGTAGGCAGTTCCCACAAGTCTTCATCAGCAGATATTATCTGGCAGTTCCCACACCAGCGGTTTACTATCATGACAGAATATGCTAATCTATGACTTAAGATCTTTAACTCATAAAATCCTCAACTATCCCTTCAGAAACGTCCCGTCTCATTCTACATGTTCTCTCCTCTTCTTGAGTCTCTCCATCATTGTCCGACTCCAGTTTGATCATAAAAGGCTGAATATTTCCGGACATTTTCAGTGTGTGTGTGTGTCTGCGTGAGGTAATCAGAGCTGCTAACATGAGCTCTTGAAGCTCCGCCCTCTTCCTAAAAGAAGGCGGGGATCCGCAGCTAATTTGCATTTAAAGGGACACACAAAAACAGCACGTTTTTGCTTACCCTCAAAAAGTGACAATTTTAACTTGCTATAAAAATAATCTATGGGGTATTTTGAGCTTAAACTTCACACACACACACACACACACACACACACACACACACACACACACACACACACACACACACACACACACACACACACACACACACACACACACACACTCTGACTCCATTATATTGTATAGCTCTTAATGTATTACAACTTTATTTTTCCTATGAATTTTAGGAGAACATCTGAGACAAAGTTAATTCCTGAAGCATAACAGAGTCTGCAGATTTATGAGAGAAATGACTAATTTTTACTAGGATAATTTGTTTTTTAATCGACCTGATCAGCACAAGTTTATCTTGTTTTTATCACATGCAAAGATTATTTACCCCGTAACAGTTAAAATGATTGATTTGGCAATAAGTGCCATATCCTTGAGGAATTACTAGCAAACACACACACGTCCACACGCTTGACGAAACATTTGTGCCTCGTCTCGTCTCGTCTTACACAATCCCTCAGGCGAGTATTGCCGAGAGAACCGCCAACCCCTGCTGGACAAACAAATAAATTTGTCCCATGTGGCGTCCAACCCGATCAGGTTTCTCCACTGCTGTTTGCGATCTGCGCTGGAGTAATTAGCCTCGTCTACAAAACAAAGTCTAAGCAAGCCAACGCAAGCCGTCCCGTGAAGAGAAAGTCAGCAGAGGTTGTGGGACGGTGTCAGTCACACATGAGAGATGGTTAGTGTTTGGTGGACACTAATGATTAACCCAAACCTCTGGACAGCAGCCAAAAGCATTCATGCTGATTTCACCCCCCGGCGTCAGGAAAATCACCGTCACACGCCTTTGTTCCACAGTTTAGAGAACACTGACGCTCTGTTCCACCATCCCCGGTTTCTTTAGATTGTTGGTTTTTCTATTTCACCATAAAAAAGCACATTAGCAGCCTCCTCATGACGGAAAACTCAAAAACAGCTTGAATACAGAAGAGATTTGAGGGCTCTTTGATCGACACGGACAGATGATAATTCGAAAGCAAACTACTTTCAATCTTTCACTTTCTCTACACAATCATTGTTTAAAAATCACTACAAAAAAGGCACTGTTTTATCATCATGATGATATTTTGTGATTTAGACTGAAATATGATGGGCTAAACTTTAACAGCACACATTTTGTGCTGTGAATATTTCTGCTGATTATCCAAAATAAAAGTTCATGTGTGTGTATTTTATATATAGTTGGGAGGGGAGCTAACACTAAGTGTTTGGGTTGAATCTATCTTCAAAATATGAAAGGAAAGGCCTCCAGACTTTAAAAAATGTGTTGAAAGAGTCTTGCATGCACTGTAAACTCTAATGTTGTCTTTACTTAAACAAATCAAGTAATCTTGACTAAATATTACTAGTTTAGTCCAAAAACTCAAAAATATAAGTTTCACATTGACTGTATAATATTATAATATAATGTTTCTCTGGCTGTTTTGTGTTTGTGAGACACGTTTGGAAAGGAACACAAAGTCAAGAGAAAATATCATCAAGTGATGTTGTTCAATCATTGACGATGATAACATCATCATGTATTGGCAGAATCCCTGATCTCATGCTGAGTCTAGTTGTCAAAGCAGTTATTAATAGTTTTGAAATATTAATACAAATTTCCATGAGATTCTTTACTCTTGTGGTAATTGAACAATTTATTATTACATTTTTTGTGCAAAAAATGTTTAAATCTCGGCATTAGACAGGCACAGACATCAAGAATCCATGTATGAATCTCTACAATGATGACAATTAATTATTTTATTTTTTAAATCCGATAAACAGATCAACTCTCAACATAAAACAAGCTACAAAAACATCAGAACAAAAGAAAAAGCAAATAGTAAGAATCAAAGAAAATGTGTCACAATTCAGATGCTGAAGTTTTGATTGGTTGTACCCGGCGTGGTGTACTGATCTGGTCTACCCAGTTAGGTGAACTTAACAATTTAAGTACAGTGAACGTGAGCACCAAGTTAAGTGAACTTAAATATATACGTTTTGGGAGACTCCATTACTCAATTGAATTGAGGTTAATCAATTGAGTTCAATCAACTTATTAGGGTTTTCAGTGTGGAATGTCTCAGTTTCTCTAACTTTAAATATGTCAAGACACAATTTTTACCCACTTAATATGTGTTGGTGGTTTATTTGAATTATTAACTTATTAGAAGTATAAGTCGTCGAGGCAACAAAGAAGAAAAAGCCAGTGCATCTGACTGACCTGGTGGTAGTGAGAGGGTCTCAGATGTCACACCAAATATTACTATTGTGGGATCCGGTTTTCTCTCTCCACACACGTATGAAAACATCTCAAACACAGCAGACCAGAACGGTCCAAGAGCTGGGCCTGTCCAAAACATATGACCCAAAGTGGCCTCATATCTTTGACATCTAACACATGTTGGGTCTATTGGAGATATATATATATATATATATGTGTGTGTGATATATATACATGTGTGTGTACGGCAAATATTATCCAAATGTCAATATCCTTGTTCTCAGGGGTTGTTTTCTGAACCTCTATTCTCATGTTTGCAATTGGTAAACAAAATTTACTCCCAAAACTCGCAGACGAGATCCACAACTGATGACATACAATTTCCCTTTGACACTGCATCTCGTATTCGTTACTCCACAGCTCTATGAACAACATTAGTATTTCACTTCTTAGCTGTCTGTGAGTGCATGAGGATGGGCCGATGGTCCGAGGAAACACTGGAGTGCTCCTGAAGCTTCTGACCCATCCAATGTGTGCAACTAGAGCCAGAGCGTTTGTTCCTCAGGTCAGCTAATCTCTGCCATCGGACATTAGGCCTGGAGGGAAGATGCCGGGGCTGAAGCACAGATAATATAAGTTATTGTTTGAAACTGTGACGGCATGGACGAGCTTATCGCAGGTCTGCTAATCCCGTCAAAGCCGGAGAATTATGACAGGTCAACGGTTGCCAAAACAATAGCCTTACGTCTGGCTTTCCTGCCGGCGAAATACGATTATTTACAACGAGTCTTATCTCTAGTTTTGGATAAGCGTTTGCAGCGCTTGCAACTCCAGCACTTCACTCACAACGACACTTTAATGTCTCAAGAGGAAAAATATGACAGCTCAGCTAAGAATGTGTGTGTTTGGTGCATTAAACTACACTTAAAAAAAATATTGTTGGATTAACTTAAAAAAGTAAGTAACCTGGTTGCCTTAAAATTTTTAGTTAATTGAAATAAAAAATGTGAGTTGATACAATGAAGGAAATTGGTTTAATAAATAGAAACTCTAAATATTATTGTATCTGAACCACAATTGTTTTTTGATAAATTATGAAAATAGCACAATTTGGCTGCGTCATCACAAATAAAACACACAATTACCCAATACGCTTAAAATCTGGTAACACTTTAGAACAATGGTCATTAGTTAATGTATTAACTAACATGTTCATCTTTTTTATTTAGTTAATAAAAATCCAGCTGTTCATGGTTTATTCATGTTAGTTCACAGTGCATTAAATAATGTTAATAAGATTGTAATAATGCATTAGTAAATGTTGAAATTAATATTAACAAAGATAAATAAATGCTTTATAAGTGCAGTTTATTACACTGTAAAAAATATTTAGAAAATAAGTTCCCTGGTTGCCTTCAAATTTTGAGGTCATTGAAATAAAATTTTTGAGTTAATACAATGAACATTTTTTGAGATTCGACAACCTTTATTAAAATATTATTAAAAGATTGTGTAAGCATATTGGGTAATTGTGTTTTATTTGTGATGACGCAGCCAAATTGTGCTATTTTCATGATTCATCACATTTTTTATGTGGTTCAGATACAATAATATTTTGAGTTTCTATTAATTAATCAAAATTCCTTCATCGTATCAACTCAAATTTTTAATTTCAATAAAGTCAACATTTTAAGGCAACCAGGTTACTTTCTAAATAATTTTTACAGTGTAATAAACCGCATTTATAAAGCATTTATTTATCTTTCTTAATATTAATTTCAACATTTACTAATGCATTATTAAAATTATTTTAAGGCAACCATGTTACTTACTTTTTTAAGTTAAACCAGCAAAAAACAATTTTTCTTTTACTAATGTTAACTAATGACCATTATTCTAAAGTGTTAACCAAAATCTTTTAATAATATTTGATTAAAGGCTGTCGATTCTCAAAAATGTTGATTGTATTTACAACAATTTTTAATTTTAATGAACTCAAAATTAAGGCAGCCAGGTTACTTATTTTTGAAATTATTATTATTATATTTTTTATACTTATTTTTTACAGTGTAGTGCTGTAATTCGGTAATGCTAGAGATAATCATCAGCATTGGCACTGCAAAACACACCAGACCAGAAGAGCTTCATTTGACCCTACACTAAAAAGTCACAAAGCAAACAAAGAGAGCAATGAACAACATACTGCATGAAACAAAAGCTGCACTGCGTGATATCACAGCGAAATACAAACCTACACTCTAAAAAATTCTGGGTTAAAAACAACCCAAGTTGGGTTGAAAATGCACTAACCCAACAATTGAGTTGTTTTAACCCAATGGTTGAGTTGTTCTTACCCAGCAATTGGGTTGTCTTAAGCAACATTTAACCCAACCACTGGGTTAAAACAACTCAATTGTTGGGTTAGTGCATTTTCAACCCAACTTGGGTTGTTTTTAACCCAGCATTTTTTAGAGTGTATACAATCACCTATGAATAACTCCTGAAACGGTTTCACACACGTTTACAGTCCTCAATCAGAGTCTCGTTTACAATTATACTGTAGGACTAACATATTCAAATCAAAATGGGGATTCTTGGTCAATGCACTGCAAATGTGATCAGACTGAACATGAACACCAGTCTGTTATTAAATGAGCAAACTCATCATAGAAGGAGAGTGTTTACATTAGAGGGGTCAGGAACTGCATTATTGTTTCCTGTGCTGCCATTATAATGTTAGTGTGATTTTTACCTCAAAATTGTCATAATTTAGAAATTAAAGATCTCGATCTACTCCATCTTTGTTTCGGTCAGCGTTCTGAATCCCATCAGGTTTTGACAAAAACGATATTTTTTTCAGCTTTTTGCTCAATGTTTAATATGAAATCAGGGGGTGGCGGGAAAATAGTTAACTATGTATATATATATATATATATATATATGTGTGTGTGTGTGTGTGTGTGTGTGTTTGTATATGTGTATGTGTGTTTGTATATGTGTATGTGTGTGTACGTGTGTGTAAGTATGTATGTGTGTGTGTGTGTGTATGTATGTATCTATGTATGTATGTATATGTGTGTGTGTATGCATATGTGTGTGTGTGTGTATGTATGTATATGTGTGTGTGTGTGTATGTATGTATCTATGTATGTATGTATATGTGTGTATGTATGTATATGTGTGTGTGTGTGTGTGTATGTATGTATCTATGTATGTATGTATATGTGTGTATATGTATGTATCTATGTATGTATATGTGTGTGTGTGTATGTATGTATGTATCTATGTATGTATGTATGTATGTAATGTATGTACAGTTCAAGACTGGTTTCCCACTGAAGCTAAGCAGGGCTGAGCCTGGTCAGTACCTGGATGGGAGACCAACTGGGAAAACCAGGTAGCTGCTGGTAGAGGCGTTAGTGAGGCCAGCAGGGGGCGCTCACCCTGTGGTCTTTGTGGGTCCTAATGCCCCAGTATAGTGATGGGGACACTATACTGACAATGAGTGCCGTCCTTCGGATGAGACGTTAAACCGAGGTCCTGACTCTCTGTGGTCGTTAAAAATCCCAGGATGTCCTTCGATAAAGAGTAGGGGTGTAACCCCGGCATCCTGGCCAAATTTGCCCATTGGCCCCTGTCCATCATGGCCTCCTAACAATCCCCATATCCTGATTGGCCTAATCACTCTGTCTCCTCTCCACCAATCGGCTGGTGTGTGGTGAGCGTTCTGGCGCAATATGGCTGCCGTCGCATCATCCAGGTGGAGCTGCACATTGGTGGTGGTTGAGGAGATTCCCCCCTTCTATATGTAAAGCGCTTTGGGTGTCTAGAAAAGCGCTATATAAATGTAATGAATTATTATTATTATTATTATGTATGTATGTATGTATATGTGTGTGTGTGTATGTATGTATGTATGTATTAATATGTGTGTGTATGTATGTATCTATGTATGTATGTATGTATGTATGTATGTATGTATGTATGTATGTATGTATGTATGTATGTATGTATGTATGTATCTATGTATGTATGTATGTATGTATGTATGTATGTATGTATGTATGTATATGTGTGTGTGTGTATGTATGTATGTATGTATGTATGTATGTATGTATGTATGTATGTATGTATGTATGTATGTATGTATGTATGTATGTATGTATGTATGTATGTATGTATGTATCTATGTATGTATGTATGTATGTATGTATGTATGTATGTATATGTGTGTGTGTGTATGTATGTATGTATGTATTAATATGTGTGTGTATGTATGTATGTATGTATGTATGTATGTATGTATGTATGTATGTATGTATGTATGTATGTATGTATGTATGTATGTGTGTATGTATGTATGTATGTATGTATGTATGTATTAATATGTGTGTGTATGTATGTATGTATGTATGTATGTATGTATGTATGTATGTATGTATGTATGTATGTATGTATGTATGTATGTATGTATGTATGTATGTATGTATCTATGTATGTGTGTATGTATGTATGTATGTATGTATGTATGTATGTATGTATCTATGTATGTATGTATGTATGTATGTATGTATGTATGTATGTATGTATGTATCTATGTATGTATGTATGTATGTATGTATGTATGTATGTATGTATGTATGTATGTATCTATGTATGTATGTATGTATGTATGTATGTATGTATGTATGTATGTATGTATGTATGTATGTATCTATGTATGTATGTATGTATGTATGTATGTATCTATGTATGTATGTATGTATGTATGTATCTATGTATGTATGTATGTATGTATGTATGTATGTATGTATGTATGTATGTATGTATGTATGTATGTATCTATGTATGTATGTATGTATGTATGTATGTATGTATGTATGTATCTATGTATGTATGTATGTATGTATGTATGTATGTATGTATGTATGTATGTATGTATGTATGTATATGTGTGTGTGTGTGTGTATGTATGTATGTATGTATGTATATGTGTGTGTATGTATGTATGTATGTATGTATCTATGTATGTATGTATGTATGTATGTATGTATGTATGTATGTATGTATGTATGTATGTATGTATGTATGTATGTATGTATGTATGTATGTATGTATCTATGTATGTATGTATGTATGTATGTATGTATGTATGTATGTATGTATGTATGTATGTGAGTATGTATCTATGTATGTATGTATGTATGTATGTATGTATGTATGTATGTATGTATGTATGTATGTATCTATGTATGTATGTATGTATGTATGTATGTATGTATGTATGTATGTATGTATGTATGTATGTATCTATGTATGTATGTATGTATGTATGTATGTATGTATGTATGTATGTATGTATATGTGTGTGTGTGTATGTATGTATGTATGTATGTATGTATGTATGTATGTATGTATGTATGTATGTATGTATGTATGTATGTATGTATGTATCTATGTATGTATGTATGTATGTATGTATGTATGTATGTATGTATGTATGTATGTATGTATGTGAGTATGTATGTATGTATGTATGTATGTATGTATGTATGTATGTATGTATGTATGTATGTATGTATGTATGTATGTATGTATGTATGTATGTATGTATGTATGTATGTATGTGTATGTATGTATGTATGTATGTATGTATGTATGTATGTATGTATCTATGTATGTATGTATGTATGTATGTATCTATGTATGTATGTATGTATGAATATGTGTGTGTGTGTATGTATGTATGTATGTATTAATATGTGTGTGTATGTATGTATCTATGTATGTATGTATGTATGTATGTATGTATGTATGTATGTATGTATGTATGTATGTATCTATGTATGTATGTATGTATGTATGTATCTATGTATGTATGTATGTATGTATCTATGTATGTATGTATGTATGTATGTATGTATGTATGTATGTATGTATCTATGTATCTATGTATGTATGTATGTATGTATGTATGTATGTATGTATGTATCTATGTATCTATGTATGTATGTATGTATGTATGTATGTATGTATGTATGTATCTATGTATGTATGTATGTATGTATGTATGTATGTATGTATGTATGTATGTATGTATGTATCTATGTATCTATGTATCTATGTATGTATGTATCAGAGTTTCCGCTAGAAAAAAATGGTGCCGGTCAAAGTGACCGGCAGAGGTTTCGTTTTCCGGACATTTTGATGATATGCCGGTCAAAAATTCCTGAAAGCAGTTTGTGCAACTTAAAAAAAAACACATAATCAGGCCGTATATGCAACATGTTTATTAGCCTAACTTTCAAATAGACGAAAAAAAAAAAACATGAACGTCCGATTGGCGTCAATCAACCAATTTTTTTAACTCATAGGCGTAATTTGCGGGTGGGACAGGTGGGACATGTCCCCACCACTTTTTTTTATCTTGCTTCACGGATTAACCTAACTAATACAAACAAAACATCTCTGGTTAACTAGAAGAGCATCATTTCATTCGTTTGTTAGATAAGAGGCGATCTGGCGCTCGTTGCCGCTGTTATCAGTGGAGCAGATTTCTCTTGCGGCTCCTGCAGTCTCCACACAGACGAGCGCTTTAATCTAACGCTTAACGCCGTTGCAGAGACTTTCTATTTGTTCCGGTCAGATCGCGAAACAAAATGCACAAAAACTGTTCCTGCTTTTGATGTACAACCACTGATGGTATTCGGTTTTGATGAGAGAGCAAATAGGCTACGAGGGCAGATTAGAAACGAGAACTTCTGACAAGTTTAACAGACTAGACCAGTGATTAAGCAAAGTGTGCAAATCTATATGCCTTTATTCACGTGAAAAATCTTGCACAACGCTATATTGTGTTTAGATGCAATAATTAAACGCAATTAATAAATTTAATTATAAACTCAGTATGTCTCATTTAGTT
>NC_090181.1:1933888-1941388 GCF_024679245.1 Pseudorasbora parva
AGGAGTAAAAAAGGTACAAAGATGTCCTTTTAAGGGTACTGCCCCAGCGACAAGCTAAAGGTACAATTTTGACACCCTATTTTTCTGTGTGTACAGTGCTGTCACTGGGGCGGTACCCTAAGGTACAAAACCAAAAAGGTACTAATATGCACTCTTAAGTACTGATATGTACCTTTTAAGGTATTAATATGTACCATTTAGGGGTTAGTAAGGTACAAAGATGTACCTTTTCACTTTTGTATCTTCGGGTACCGCCCCAGTGACAGCACTGTACCTTTTTTTCTGAGAGTGTATAAATATATATATATATGACGAAAAACATTTACTTAAGTCTTGACATCATATCCGTGAGATAAGTCCGTAAATTCGAGTAAAATCACAGGCTTTGCTTATCCCGTGCGAATGTGCCACGCAAAACTCAGATGTGGGAGTCATTTCTAAATCACAGAGGTCCCTAGATAATACTAATACCATACCAATAGCATATAGTATACGAATAGTGCTATAGTATGTCCCAAATCGTAGTATGTTAAAAGAGTATTACAAAGATTCCCGGATGGTTTACTATCCGGTCCGAATTCGAAGTGCGGATTGACACACACTCTAACGGCTGATATTACCCACAACCCATTGCGAGGTGGACAAGAATTCGATTAGAACTACAAACATGGATAAAGGTGTTAAAAAACTACAAACATGGTGGATGTGCAAATCCGACGGTTGAGTAGAGAGTTTTAGATAAAGGCGTTTGAGTGATCAATTATCAGTATTTATCCTGACTAAACTACATTTATTCAGTGTTGTCCACATTATATTTCACCGGCAGCAGCATTGAGCACTTTTTTAATGACACGTTTGGCCCTTAACTTTTAAAGCATCATTATATTTAAACTGCAAACACATGAGGAGTGTCTCTGCATTAAAGACACACACACGTCAGATCGACGAGCGGCTACATTTCTCTCCGATACGGCAGGAGATTAAACTGAATGTGGAGGATCTGAACTGTGTGATGATTGACAGATCAGTTTAAACTTTGATGTGATGCTCGTAACTTAACAGAGTCCGTTAAAGATGACGAAGTAGTCCCAAAGGTTGCATACTCTTCTGCCACACGCTCAAAAGTATGTACTTTCTCTTCACAAAAAGAGTACATACTTTTAGGACGTAGTATAAGTAGGCGAATTGGGACGCAGCAAAATGATTGTTTGCAGAGGTTTCCGAACTCCTCGTCTGTCACTGGTCAGTGGAACAGAAAGTCCCGCCCCCAAAACTAATTAATCCTTCATGCAAATAATGTTTTGCTTCTTATTTTGATTGGAGCAATGAAATCAAGTGTAAAAAGAGTCAGTCAGTAAGCCAGAAAAACATCCAATAGTGAGTCGAGAGATGTGCCAACCTGTCAATACTTAATTACCATAGTCACGATCATATGAGAACGCCGGCTGTGTAAATGTGACAAAATCAGCCGGAGGAGCTCGTGCTGAACTCTTCAACTCGCATCGGCTTTGGTTACAGATTCATTATAAAGCCGCTCCGATTACAGCTGGAATAAAAGATCTCTGTGACACCAGTTCTGCTGGTTTTCACTCACTTTATACAGGAGAGCATTTCAACATCTCCACTCAGGGCTCGACATTGAGTTTGTCCGTGCTTGTCTGAAAATGTTTTGTGTGTGTGTTGTAAATATAATGGTCCCACTTTATATAAGGTGGCCTTAATACTTACATCAAAAAATAAGTACAATGTACTTACTGTGTCCATTGTATCATATGATGAATTAAAATGTTAGTAAATAGTAGTCAAGGCCACCTAATATAAAGTGGGTCCTATATCATTAATTTTGAAGCAATATTCTCACCAGTGTTCAATCAGCTTTGACTTATTTTGAATCTACATATTTGTGCTATTTTTACCTTTTATAAAGGGCATTTTACCCTGATCTTATTAAATGTAGGCTATGCTTCAGCTTTAATTTTAGATTCTTAAATGTGATCAATAAACTAAACTAGAATAAGACACTATAGGGGTTACCAATCAAATTAACAAACAGGTCATTGAATCTTTGATTTAACCGATTCATTCAAACGCTGAATCATTCAGTAACACACACACACACACACACACACACACACACACACACACACACACACACACACACACACACACACACACACACACACACACACACAGGGCCGTTTCTAGCCTTTCTGGCACCCTAGGCAAGATTCATATGTTGCACCCCCCCCCCCCCCCCCCATTTTTTTTTTAAACTATAACTTATAAAGCAAATATGACTTCCTTATTTCATGGGCATATTGTACATGCATAAATCGAATAATGTAGCTAGGTTTATTATCACTGAGATCACAGATGTTGGGGGGGTCGGGGGCATGCTCCCCCAAGAAAATTTTGATTTCTATGATCTACATATGTGTATTTTAAGATGTTCTGAAGGCCAAAAAATTAGATAACAAAAGCTTGAAGAACACACTGACACAAAGACTAAAAGACGGGACGAAGACCTAGCTGAAGCCTCGCACCAGTTTCATGTTTTAAAGGTTAATCACATATTTTTTTAGGGGGGGCTGAGGCTGAGATAAAAAAAGGGCCTTGTGACGCCTATTGATATGACAGTATTAGCCTACTTGATCAATTTAAACAGCTATCTCTGATGTAATGTTTTTTTAAAAAAAATCAAATTAACTATGCTATAATGTTCTGCAGCTGTAATAAATGAGCATGGCGTGTGGTCTGTCTAGTTCTAATATTCAGTGTAATGTTTTGCTCAACGTTATGATAGAGCGACCAGCTTAGTAGAGAACAAGTAACCAATAAGTAGGCTAACATACCTGTATATTTCGCTTTCTTTTTTATATTTCCTCTTTTTTCTTTTTACGATACTGAGCCCCTGATGGCTTTGACCTTTTCATGATGATGAAACTAAAGCACGCTGTAACGAGTAGAAATATAGTGTGGCCCCTTTAAGAGCTGCGCGCGCTCCCTGCAAACGAAGTCTGCATTTTGTGTATGTGCGCACTGAGTCTTGAGCTCCCATGTGTGGGGATTATTTTCTGTTTTCTGTTGCTAACAGTTTTGTTTTATTAAGTAATGCTGTGGACGGAAAGGGAGTTTGTGATGAGAGTTCAGCGGGGAATAAAGTGCGATCTGTTTGATGTTAATCGCCTCCGGACATTTACAACGCCACGGATGACGACGTTCCCTGCCGCCCTCTACATGATCTCATTTCATTACAGCAGCGCAACTATCACCATTGCGACTTCACTCCAATAATCGCAACTAATCATAATGCCTTGAAATAGCAAGTACGAAATATTGATAATAAAATATATATGAAATAACAAAAAAATCTTGTTGGGGCGGGGGCTCATTGACGCCCCCCAACTGTTGGCGCCCTAGGCGACCGCCTAGTTTGCCTATGCCTAGAAACGGCACTGCACACACACACACACACACACACACACACACACACACACACACACACACACACACAAGTCCTCCTGTGTGATTTATAAGCCTTTTGTAAAGTGGGGCCATGGGTAATGTCCTCATATTTCACCCTCTCCTGTAATACCTGTGTCATACCCATGGCATTATACACACTTGTGTCCTCATATGTCACAAAAACATGCCACACACACACACACACACACACACACACACACACACACACACACACACACACACACACACACACACACACAAACTCCTCCTGTGTGATTTATAAGCCTTTTGTAAAGTGGGGCCATGGGTAATGTCCTCATATTTCACCCTCTCCTGTAATACCTGTGTCATACCCATGGCATTATACACATTTGTGTCCTGATATTTCATAAACAAACAAACAAACAAACAAACACACACACACACACTTTGAGCTGCTGAAACAGACCAAAAACAGTCAATATCGTATCTAAAAGATAAGTGACTTAATGTTAATTATTAGTTTATGGAGCTGTCATATGAAATCCGTGTCATTTTCAGTCCTGATGGTATTCAGGAAAACACACCCTTGCTCATTTGATGTTGTTTAACTCTATCATATGTTTTTTTATAAATATAAAAACTCCACATTTTGAATTTTTACTGCAGTATGTTACAGAGTTTCTCTGTGTGAGCGGCGCTCATTTGTTGTGATTGCTCAATCTTGTTAAGTTTGTTATATTTTATACCCACCACATTATCCACTATCGATCGCCACTTACACTATATTAATTGCATTTTGGTGATTGCCTAGATATTTTTTGGTTTTGACAATTTTATCAACTACTTGTCCGGTCGGGCAAGTAAAATTCTCTTTCACTCGCCCCTTCAAAAAATACACTTTTCCTGTACAAGATAAAAATTATTATTGTGCCACACACACACACACACACACACACACACACACACACACACACACACACACACACACACACACACACACACACACACACACACACACACACACACACACACACACACACACACACACACACACACACACAGGTATGGCTGCTGCCAGTGGTTGTATTTCTCCACAGCTGTCAGGACCGGCAGGAGGTGGAGATGAACGGTTTTGTTTATGACCATCAGGACTCGATTGTTTCAGAGCTCTGGACGACTGCCAAACAAAAGGAGAGAGAGAGAGAGAGAGAGAGAGGGGGGGGGGGGGGGGCAGGCGGGGGGAGGACAGGAAAGAAAACAAAACGTTTCATTTGTTAACTAGCTGGGAAACAGGGATGACTGTCTAAAGCAATAGATTATTCACTACATTACATGTTTGAGAAAACTGATCCAGAAACAGCTGGCAGTCATTTGTTTGGATAGTTCTGATTTAATATCTTCAGTCATTTTGCTTCTCCGGTAAATGTTTAGATATTTGTGTTGGAAAATAAGACAGAAACTCTGAGGGAGAACATCATTCTTTGCTTTTCTTTTGCACTGTTTTGTCCTCTCTCTCTTATCATTGTTGTAGCTGGTGACTAAATCTAAGACGCATGTTTTTATCCTTCTACTGGTGTTTTTTAAACACACACACACACACACACACACACACACACACACACACACACACACACACACACACACACACACACACACACACACACCGGCTGAACCAGACTGGCTCTGGCCTGCGGGCACGTCTCCTTCATCTGTCCAATCCCGAGACACGCGCCAGCAAAACTCACTCTAATTACAGCTGGAGAGATTCATTTGACTGCAGCTCTGGCGCGCCTGCCAACACTGGAGAAACTCCAGCATTCAAACGCTTCTGCAGACACACACACACGCACAAGTGCACGGGCACGCGCACACACGTTTGTTTTTGTGAAATGTGGGGACATTCCATAGGCATAATGGTTTTTATACTGTACAAACCGTATTTTCTATCCCCTTACACTGCCCCTAAACCTACCCATCACACACACACACACACACACACACACACACACACACACACACACACACACACACACACACACACACACACACACACACACACGTAGAAGATCTGATCGTGTCTGCAAGCACCGGTGTAAAATCAGACGTCTCTAATGGTACGAGTGCAGAAGAGGTCAGTGGGTTCATACTGCCTGTGCGTGTGTGTGTGTGTGTGTGTGTGTGACAGCTGTGAGAGGGAGTGACTCAGTAAACACTCCGCTGACTCTGACCGCTGCAACGCTCCATACGTGACTCAAACTGGCAGTCCTGATAATACAGCCATGACACGAGTTACGAGCTGTATAACTTATGAGCGCCATAATCATGATCAGAGTCAGACGTGAAGAATACAGAAGAACCAAAACAAATCACGGCTCACTGATTCCTGTTTCACTGCGCTGCTCAGGCTGCAGTGATTCTGTGAGTCAGTGTGTGTGTGTGTGTGTGTGTGCGTGTGTGTGAAAGAGTGAGTATGTGTGAGTGATTTTAAGAGTGTGTGTTTGCCTGTGTGAGTGATTTTGATTGTTTGTGAGTGTATGTGTGAGTAAGTGAGTGTGACTGAATGTGTGTGTGTGTGTGTGTGTGTGTGTGATGGGTAGGTTTAGGGGCAGTGTATGTTTGTAAATGTGTGTGTGTGTGTGTGTGTGTGTGTGTGTGTGTGTGTGTGTGTGTGTGTGTGTGAAAGAGTGAGTATGTGTGAGTGATTTTAAGAGTGTGTGTTTGCCTCTGTGAGTGATTTTGATTGTTTGTGAGTGTGTGTGTGAGAAAGTGAGTGTGACTGAATGTGTGTGTGTGTGTGTGTGTGTGTGTGTGTGTGTGTGTGTGTGTGTGAGTGAATGAGTGAGTATGTGTGAGCGATTTTAAGAGTGTGTGTTTGCCTGTGTGAGTGATTTTAAGAGTGTGTGTTTGCCTGGGTGAGTGATTTTAAGAGTGTGTGTTTGCCTGTGTGAGTGATTTTAAGAGTGTGTGTTTGCCTGGGTGAGTGATTTTAAGAGTGTGTGTTTGCCTGTGTGAGTGATTTTAAGAGTGTGTGTTTGCCTGTGTGAGTGATTTTAAGAGTGTGTGTTTGCCTGGGTGAGTGATTTTAAGAGTGTGTGTTTGCCTGTGTGAGTGATTTTAAGAGTGTGTGTTTGCCTGGGTGAGTGATTTTAAGAGTGTGTGTTTGCCTGTGTGAGTGATTTTAAGAGTGTGTGTTTGCCTGGGTGAGTGATTTTAAGAGTGTGTGTTTGCCTGTGTGAGTGATTTTAAGAGTGTGTGTTTGCCTGTGTGAGTGATTTTAAGAGTGTGTGTTTGCCTGGGTGAGTGATTTTAAGAGTGTGTGTTTGCCTGTGTGAGTGATTTTAAGAGTGTGTGTTTGCCTGTGTGAGTGATTTTGATTGTTTGTGAGTGTGTGTGTGAGTAAGTGAGTGTGACTGAATGTGTGTGTGTGTGTGTGTGTGTGTGTGTGTGTGTGAATGAGTGAGTATGTGTGAGCGATTTTAAGTGTGTGTGTTTGCCTGTGTGAGTGATTTTAAGAGTGTGTGTTTGCCTGTGTGAGTGATTTTAATTGTTTGTAAATGTGTGTGTGTGTGTGACTGCACAATGTAAATGGATTTATAAACATACAAAATTATGTTTTCTTGAAAATGTACAAATGCACAATGTTGCCTGTGATGGGTAGGTTTAAGGGCAGGGGCAGTGTGTGTGTGTGTGTGTGTGTGTGTGTGTGTGTGTGTGTGTGTGTGTGTGTGTGTGTGTGTGTGTGTGTGTGTGTGTGTGTGAGATGGGTAGGTTTAGGGGCAGGGGCAGTGTGTGTGTGTGTGTGTGTGTGTGTGTGTAATGGGTAGGTTTAGGGGCAGTGGCAGTGTGTGTGTGTGTGTGTGATGGGTAGGTTTAGGGGCAGTGGCAGTGTGTGTGTGTGTGTGTGATGGGTAGGTTTAGGCGCAGTGGCAGTGTGTGTGTGTGTGATGGGTAGGTTTAGGGGCAGGGGGCATGGGCAGTTTTGTGTGTGTGTGTGTGTGTGTGTGTGTGTGTGTGTGTGTGTGTGTGTGTGTGTGTGTGTGTGTGTGTGTGTGT
>NC_090181.1:1946388-1963888 GCF_024679245.1 Pseudorasbora parva
AGTTCATTACGCTTCTGAACAACGGGACGCCATTAAACAGCCTCAGGGCGCAGAGAGACTGAACTTCACCAAACCAGAGTAACAGAAGCACACAAACACCTTCCCATGAGCGTGCATGACAAACGCAAGATCACACACTGCTGATAAAACTAAAGATAAAACTATTCAAAATCATTTTCTGTGACTGAAATAAAATAAAGTCAAATGTCAATATTAGATGGCAACCAACTGAAGTTTAAGGACTAATATGATAAAGCAAAAACTGAAATCTTAATAAAACGAACTACAGTAATAAAAAACTGAAATGAAATATTAAAATACACAAACACTCATAAAAATGACAAAAGCTTATAACATTGCTATTAATAAATAAATAAAATATGAAAAAAACGGCAAAAGCGCATAAAACTACTGAATTTAAAGTTAAATATAAATGACACACACTCACATTATATATATTATATATATAATGAATATGAAAGACAAAAGCTTAACAAAATAACTGAAATTAAAGCTAAATAGAAATATAAAAACCCCAAAAGAAATACAAAATGGCAAAAACTCATTAAATTCATTAAAGGAGTACTTCAGCGCTGGGAAGATGAATCTGTATTTAAACTGGGTCATTACTGTAGTAGAAATGTGCATTTTTTTTATTTAATGCTTTCTAGACTGAGAAAAGACAGAAAACGTATTTTTGTCTCATGGGGATGAAAAACTACAATTCCCAGAATGCTTCGCTGCCCTGTGAGGCCATTCCCACAGCCACCGCTACTAGATTACTGAATCACTGATCACTTTCCCACCGCGACCGTGATCATCTTCATAAAATCAGTTCAGTTAAAGAACAGACACTACAATTAAAAACTGAACGTGTGTGTTCAATATGTGAGTGAGCCGCTGAGGGAGTCTCACAGCCAAACGCTGCAGCATAGGCGTCGATTACGGGGGGACACGTACCCACCAGATTTCGTCATTTTGTACCCACCACTTTTTTTGTTGTTGTTAAAAACCTTTTTTTTTGTTGAAAGACAGAAAGAAAGAAAGAAAGAAAGAAAGAAAGAAAGAAAGAAAGAAAGAAAGAAAGAAAGAAAGAAAGAAAGAAAGAAAGAAAGAAAGAAAGAAAGAAAAATGTGCGACAGTTGCCGCTGAATTGTTTTCATTATCGTGAGGCGCGGCGCTCCTCCAAACAAGTTCACGGAATGGAAACCCACGACGGAAAGCAAATCGTGTTTTCTTTATTTTACAATAGCACAATGCAAGTAAACACTTTGCAATTTTGAACAATGTATTTCTCTTATTATCTGTATGACCAAAATGACAGGTTTTATTTGTTTCCTCTGCTCGTTCGCGCGGCCGCCTCGCGCTCGCACATATTCCAACACTGAAAACATCGCAGTCAGTTCATTATCAAAATAAAATAGCCAACCTAATATATAAGAAGTTACACAGCTCAGTTTAAATAGTCAGTAATAGCCAACATTTCGTGCCATTCAGAGTGAGCACTGCACCACTGTTGTGTTTCCAAGTAAAGACCTCCGCGGGACGCATTTTATATGTTATACCTTATCTTAACCTTCTCCCGCTCCCGTCCGCATAAAAGTATAAATAGTTTTTCTCTGTACGTCATGACACTATTTCAAGTAATTTAACGTAAAAAATATGGATTTTTGTATACATTTTTATTAATTTACATTAGTAAGCTACAGGACATCGTCTTTCAAAACATGACCTGTGCGAAATAGAGAAAAAAATCAATCCATCATTGTACCCAGCACTTCTGAAAATGCACTTCTGAATGCGTCTCTGTCCCCAGCACATTTCAAACCAAACTGACGCCTATGGCTGCAGGAGTCAGATATATCGACAGTCATGGATGAGATCATGATGAGAGGTAAACGCGACCGTGGCATAGATTCATTCACATGTTCAGTCTGCTGCGTGTTCAGTTCATGCCTTTGAAAGCTTAACTTTCATAGGAATTCGTTTGAGAAGTTGAAAGACTTACTTTGCTCTGCTGGCCGCACCGTTTAAACACCGAGTGCCTGAGGCTGAGGCTGCGAGCTGAGTGCTGTGAGTGCGATCTCCATCCCCACGCGCGAGTTGAAAACATGAGGAAATGGCTCCCTCTGCTGGCTGTAGTCTTTAGCCTCTGGCCAAGAATTCCTCCGATGGTACAAATTGGCGATATTTGCATCATGGGAGGAATTTTTCCAGAAATAAAATGCATAAATCTCTCGTCTCAGGTGGATATAAGAAGGGGGAGCACAATCATTCGAATATACTCCAGGGTTTCTACTGATACAAAGCCATATGCTAATCGCTGAAGTAACCCTTTAAATGAAATTAAGGCTAAATAGAAACATAAAACCCAAAATATAAAAAAGGCAAAAGCTATATACAAAAGCACTAAAAATATTACTGAAACTAAATTAAACCTAAATGGAAATATACAAAATTAAATTAAAGTTGAATAGAAATATTATATATATATACATATATACAGTCTTGTTCAAAATAATAGCAGTACAATGTGACTAACCAGAATAATCAAGGTTTTTCGTATATTTTTTTATTGTTACGTGGCAAACAAGTTACCAGTAGGTTCAGTAGATTCTCAGAAAACAAATGAGACCCAGCATTCATGATATGCACGCTCTTAAGGCTGTGCAATTGGGCAATTAGTTGAATTAGTTGAAAGGGGTGTGTTCAAAAAAATAGCAGTGTGGCATTCAATCACTGAGGTCATCAATTTTGTGAAGAAACAGGTGTGAATCAGGTGGCCCCTATTTAAGGATGAAGCCAACACTTGTTGAACATGCATTTGAAAGCTGAGGAAAATGGGTCGTTCAAGACATTGTTCAGAAGAACAGCGTACTTTGATTAAAAAGTTGATTAGAGAGGGGAAAACCTATAAAGAGGTGCAAAAAAGGATAGGCTGTTCAGCTAAAATGATCTCCAATGCCTTAAAATGGAGAGCAAAACCAGAGAGACGTGGAAGAAAACGGAAGACAACCATCAAAATGGATAGAAGAATAACCAGAATGGCAAAGGCTCAGCCAATGATCACCTCCAGGATGATCAAAGACAGTCTGGAGTTACCTGTAAGTACTGTGACAGTTAGAAGACGTCTGTGTGAAGCTAATCTATTTTCAAGAATCCCCCGCAAAGTCCCTCTGTTAAAAAAAAGGCATGTGCAGAAGAGGTTACAATTTGCCAAAGAACACATCAACTGGCCTAAAGAGAAGTGGAGGAACATTTTGTGGACTGATGAGAGTAAAATTGTTCTTTTTGGGTCCAAGGGCCACAGGCAGTTTGTGAGACGACCCCCAAACTCTGAATTCAAGCCCCAGTACACAGTGAAGACAGTGAAGCATGGAGGTGCAAGCATCATGATATGGGCATGTTTCTCCTACTATGGTGTTGGGCCTATTTATCGCATACCAGGGATCATGGATCAGTTTGCATATGTTAAAATACTTGAAGAGGTCATGTTGCCCTATGCTGAAGAGGACATGCCCTTGAAACGGTTGTTTCAACAAGACAATGACCCAAAACACACTAGTAAACGGGCAAAGTCTTGGTTCCAAACCAACAAAATTAATGTTATGGAGTGGCCAGCCCAATCTCCAGACCTTAATCCAATTGAGAACTTGTGGGGTGATATCAAAAATGCTGTTTCTGAAGCAAAACCAAGAAATGTGAATGAATTGTGGAATGTTGTTAAAGAATCATGGAGTGGAATAACAGCTGAGAGGTGCCACAAGTTGGTTGACTCCATGCCACACAGATGTCAAGCAGTTTTAAAAAACTGTGGTCATACAACTAAATATTAGTTTAGTGATTCACAGGATTGCTAAATCCCAGAAAAAAAAAATGTTTGTACAAAATAGTTTTGAGTTTGTACAGTCAAAGGTAGACACTGCTATTTTTTTGAACACACCCCTTTCAACTAATTGCCCAATTGCACAGCCTTAAGAGCGTGCATATCATGAATGCTGGGTCTCATTTGTTTTCTGAGAATCTACTGAACCTACTGGTAACTTGTTTGCCACGTAGCAATAAAAAATATACTAAAAACCTTGATTATTCTGGTTAGTCACATTGTACTGCTATTATTTTGAACAAGACTGTATATATATATATATATATATATATATATATATATATATATATATATATATATATATATATATATATATATATATATATATATATATATACACACACACACACACACACACACACACACACACACACACACACACACACACACACACACAAACACACACACACAAACACACACACACACACAGTACCAAAAGATAAAGGCAAAAGTTACTATTACTAGTTAAAACGACTAAAATAAAGCTAAATAGAAATAAAAAATAAATAATAATAATAATATGAATAAAATTACATCATCATTAACAAATACTATGCATAAATAATACTAAAACACTGACCTGACAGTTAAATGAAACGAGTAGTGTTAGTAGTTTTAGTTACTTGTGAGAATAATAATGATTCAAAAACGTTCAGACATTAATATGATTTTATTGAAAAAAGTGTACCAATTAAACCAAAAAAACTTCAGAAAAGTATTTTGCAGAGCAAAGCTCTTATGTACAGCATATTGCACTATATAACAAAACCTAGAACTTCCATACTGTATTAAAAACAGAAACAAAACCACCGTGAGGAGTGCAGAGTACAGTCCCAATGTTTACACACATGCTACATCTTCGCTGGGTCTCATTTCTCGGTGAACAGCGAGTGTGTGAGCCTCGAACGAATCAAACATATACATTACTTACAATAAATGGCTTTCTGAATGGGTTTATTTCAATGTAAATCATTAACTGTTGGATATATGAAGGCCCAGGCAGGATATCAACCTGAATGTTTGGTAAAAACTGGAGATGCTGATTCACTGAAGACAAGGAATGTTTTAAGATTAAAAAGCCCTTGATCACAGTAGAAAGTTTCAAAACATCTGCCTTCAAAAAGCCACCAATTTCAGTAAGAAAATCCGTTTGAGAAACCAAAACCAATGAGCCCCAACAATAGCAGACAATATCAACTTACAAAACAACAAAAACGATGGAGTGAGATACAGTTAAAGACACTGTTGGCTTCATTATGGGTTGATTTTAGACTAATACGGGCACCGTTGTGTGTTACCCTCTGAATTAAAAAACAAAGACAAAAAAATTATATTCCTGACTTCTCACGAACTTGAGAAGAGTGACTATAACACTGGGATACGAGCACCCTTGAGATTCAATCAAACACAAAGTACTTTCCAGTGCATTTAAAAAGAGAGAAACAGAGTTAAAGCACTTCACAAGGTTAGTTTCATTAATAGCAAAACTGATTACATCTTAAAAAAAACCTCCAGTTATAATGGGATTCTGATTGAACGCAATGATCTTATTAGGATACTGGAACGATTGAACAAGGTTTTAGACCCTCAGACGCAGAATTCATTTTCATTCATTTAATGAAAACCTCACAAGATGCACAACAAACATGTCCAGGTCATAATTCACCACTAAATCAGAAGAAAACCAGGTATTTTTTTCAGAACTCTCTCTCAAACTGTGCTCAAGCTTCTAAAAGCCATCTGCTTTATTCTCTATACTTTAAGACGACTGTTTGTGTTTGAATATGATTTCAGGCAAATTAAAAACATGCTTCATGTAAATTTAACTTGGCTTTTAGTCAGAATGATTTTGAAACGTTAATGCTAGCTGTCATCGATGTTTGCAGCGCTAAATCTGACTGGAACGCTAACATTAAAATGGCGCTTATTTTCGTCAGCAAATTTGACTGACAAATTTCAAATTAAAATGGCGGTTAATTTAGAAAACGACGACTCGTTATGCTCGCGTTCTGTCCGCTTAATATCAGACAGAGATAAAGTAGTGCGGTAAGGGTAACGTCACCTTTATATGATTGAATTAGAACATATATTTGAAATGATAGCCCATCGAGAGAGAGAGAGAAAGAGAGAGAGAGAGAGAGAGAGAGAGAGAGAGAGAGAGAGAGAGAGAGAGAGAGAGAGAGAGAGAGAGAGAGAGAGAGAGAGAGAGAGAGTACCTGCGTCTGTCCAGCGTCTTTTTACCAATAAAGTTGTGAGTTGAATCAAAAGCGGCGACGTCCACCTCCTTTCTGAGTAATATAATGCAGCGATGCGGTAGCAGAAAAGTTAATATTAATAAAAGTCGCGGGGTTGCGCTAACAAGACGTTTTTGTGAATGTTTCTGCGATCTCTGTGTGCACGCACTTCAATGAAAACAGCGCATTAATATAATGTTAAAACGGTGGTTAAACTGACTGGATCTATCTGTACATTCAACGGTTTTATTGCACAACTTCCAGCCAATCAGAATGGAGTATTTAAGACAGCCCATGGTGTATATATATATATATATATATATATATATATATATATATATATATATATATATATATATATATATATAATATATATATATATATATATATATATATATATATATAAAAAATATATATATATATATATTATAAAAAATATATATATATATATTATAAAAAATATATATATATATTATATAAAATATATATATATATATTATATAAAATATATATATATATATATATATATATTATATAAAATATATATATATATATATATATTATATAAAATATATATATATATATATATATTATATAAAATTTATTTATATTCAAATGTAACTTTTTCTAGTCAATTTAGGAGGTAAAACTACAACCTGGACATGTTAACATGATTTACATAATATAATATAATACAAAATAATCTCTCGGGATTCTTCTGATTTCACCCGTGCTCAGTTCATCTGATGGCACTTTGTTGATTTGAACAAACAGAACAACAGTGACCAGATTTTTGTTGATTAAAATCATCCTAAAGCTCCTTCAGCAACACAACAAACACGAGAAATGCACAACAAAACGTTAGTATCAAAGGATATAAAGAAAGGAATTGCACAGTGAAATGTATACAGTAGCAACGAGCCAACATACAACAAAATAAATAAGAAAAAAATAAATAAGAAGTGGAGGAGTGCACATACTGTAAGTGAATGGCGGCTCGATGAGGCGGATGCGCGCGCGGCTCTGGCTCAGCGTTCACGATCTGCAGGAAACTCACGTTCAACATTCGACATGCACCTCCGCCTCAAAGCGCTCGAGAGAGAACTACATTACCTGTACCCTAATAATGTACCAGCTACCTTCCTGAAAACCAGCACAGACCCACGGAAAACCAGTCATATTCCACCTCAAAATCAGAAGAAACGTCAGATGCCTCCAATAAAGAAGCTGAAGCCTGCTGGCCATTACTTTGCATTGACATTGTTATTATTGTCATGGAAATTTCACTATTTTAAAGTTAAATTTTCATTTAAGTTGATTACAGTTTGTATTGCACTGTACAATCGTTAAAAAAAATCATTTTTTTCTGCTTTAAAGATTTTAAGTTTACTCAACTCAAATATTTAAGTTGATTATTACAACTTCACATTTCAAGCTGACTTAACTTAAAAAATTTAATGTGGCACAAAAACTGACCACAATTTACAGTGTGTATAAAGCACAATAGAAATAAATAGTGTTCTGTATTCAATTCAATACTGTATACTGTATTTCACGGATGAAAATAATCCAGATTTTTAATCATAATTAAATTTCATGTATTGCATTACTCCCCATCTAAAATGGGGGGGGGGGGGGTAAAAAAAGCATAAAAAATTAAAAGGCGATTTGTCAACTTACAGTTGTAATTTTTATTCATATTTTTAATATTTTTAATTTTAATTAAAGTTTTAGCAATTTAGTTGTGTTTTTGTCTTTTTAAATAGTCGTTTAATCATTTTTATTTTATTTTTAGTTATTTTAGTACCTCAAGTTCAACTAGATTAAAATGTGAAACTTTGGCAATTAGCTGAAATAAAATAAGTTTAAGTTTTTTTAGTGCTGTGAAATCAATTAATCACATCTAACATAAACATAATATATATATATATATAATATATATATATATATATATATATATATATATATATATATATAAACAGTTAACTGTAAAAAATGTTGGTTTATTCACCTTAAAGTAAGTTTTTGCACAGCATTAATATTTTAAGTTTATCCAACTTCAAATGTGAAGTTGTGTACTAAGTAACTACTTGGATATTTGAGTTGACAACTTAAAATTGAAAGGTAGCACAAACACTTTTTTTAAGCTGAAACATTTCTTTTGAATTTTGGGGTAAAAATATGAGCTGACTGACACTGGATTTCAATATTTGACACGGTTCTGATAAATGACGAGGACTTACATCTGTATTTTCTTCAAAAAGTAAAACAAACAAAAAAAGTGTATGCTTTCCTTCATTTAACAATTCTGCCAACCTCTCCGATTTTAAACGAATGAACTGCATGTTGGCGGGAAACCGGAAAAAGTTTCACGAAATATGTCACTCCTTCAAGAAGAACAAAAATAAAAAAAACACAGGACAGACAAATCAGGTGGAAAAACATAGCATTGAATGCATCAGTGTCTTCAAACATAATAATTACAGTCTTCAGAAGAAGTTCTTCCTCACGTCTTTTACAAATAAAGTAGTGGTCTTATTATTTATTTTTTTTAAAGAAAGAAATGTACACCACCAAAACTGTACAGATCACCTGACAGGTATAAAAGTAGAAATAAAACAGGAAAATCGAAAAGCGGCAAGTGTCCTGAGAGGAGAAATAATGCAGTCGCTTCACAGATTTACACAGTATTGCTCGCAGGCCATGAAACTGATGGCCAGGATGAAGAGAACCACAGTTTAAGATGAATATATAAAATAAAATGACATATGAAAAGAGCCGACGACTACAATAAGGCTGAGGCTGATATGTTTGTTTGCTGTATGTTAGTGTAAACACAGTCTAGGTCGTTCTGGTCATGTCGTAGGCACAGAAATGATCTTCAATATGTGAAAACAGGTTTGTATTTGTTGGCCATCCTAAACTGAGTGGATTGAAGTACCTGAGTGAGTCTGAGACGTGAAGGCAACGATTATACAATAAGGTCCCATTAGCAATGAGCAATACATTAGTTGCACTTAGGCAATAATAATCACTAGTTAGTTAATCTTAAAAATAATAAAACAGACTAACGCTGTTAACAAATGAAAACTTATTGTAAAGTGTTACCGTTTATTCTAATATTCTCCAAAATTTGGTGAAGGCCTGATAAAACCGTATTGGTAAAACTTCACAAGGTCTCATATGTTAACATTAGTTAATACATGAACTAAAAATTAACTGTAAATACAATTTTGTTTATGCAACTTAAAGTGTTTGCACTGCCTTAAAATTTAAGTCAACTTGAAATGCTAAGTCTTGTATTTGAGTTGACAACTTAAAATTTTAAGGTTGCACAAACATTTTGAAACATTTTTGTACAGTTGTTTGTTCAACTTAACTTAAACTATTAAGGTCGCACAATTACTTTTTCCAAGTTGAACAAACAACTGTAAAAAATTATTTAACGTAAAAATTAAGTGCTTGTGCTACCTTAAATTTTAAGTCAACTCAAATATACAAGTTGTCACTTAGTATAACTTCACACTTCAAGTTGACTTAACTTAAAATGTAAGGTTGCACACTTTTTTAAGTTAAGTCAACTTGAAATGTGAAGTTCTACTAAGCGACAACCTGGTTGTTATTTGAGTTGACAACTTAAAAATTTAAGGTAGCACAAACACTTACTTTTTAAGTTGAAACATTGTTTTTGTACAGTTGTTTGTTTAACTTAAGTCTGCTGCATTAAAATTTTAGGTTAAGTCAACATTTGAGCTGCTTTGCTTACAATATTTAAGGTAGCACAATTACTTTAAGTTGAACAAACAACTGTACACAAAAAATGTTCAACTTAAAAAGTAAGTGTTTGTGCTACTTTAATTTTTTTACTTTAGTCAACTTAAAAGCGAGTTGATTAAACCTACAATTTTAAGGCAGCACAAACTTACTTTTTTAGATTGAAACAACTTCTTTTTTTTACAGTGTAACAGCATTTATTACCCTTTGATATTGCTCATATTAGTTCACAGTGCATTAACTAATGTTATCTTGTGATCTGAAGCAAATGTTGAGATTATTAAAAGTATTGTTCTTTGTTACTTCATGTTAACTACTACAAATGAACCCTTATTGTAAAGTGTTATCACAATATTCCTGAACAGTTTCCCTCCCGAATTCATACGTAGATGATAAAACATGATATTTTCTCAATCAGTATTACTGGATTGTAATGTTCGATGCTGTTGATTGTTGACTAGCTGGATGAAATGAAATCGATTAAAATGAAAAGACAATAACAGCAGTACATCATTGACTTCATCAAACCCTCTTAACAAACACAAGGACGTCTTAATCATATTCCTAAGTATTTAAAAACAGAAAGAACTATAAAAAATTCAACAATGTCATGGAAAAGTAAATGGAACACCAAAAAAAACAAGAAAATCGAGGTGCAAAAAGCTTTGCTCTGAGGAACGGCCTCTTTGGAGATCTGTAAGTGACGTCCTGGGAGATTTCTGAATGAAAAGCCCCATCCACCGTCCTCCGTATATACCTTTATCCGTGGCGTGGGACGGTAAGGCGTTCCCAAGACTCGTGGAGGTCAATCAAATACACGTACGGAAGTGCAAAGAAACTTAAACACGGACAGCATACTGTTCAAAATACCTCAACATGTCTATGAAAATATTCCTGTTAGAATCTCAAGAACATCATGGCATCTTCGTAGGGGAAAAAGAGGTTACCATACAAAAAACGTCCCCGTCCTGCGGAGGCGTCTTCTTTTCAGTCTTCGTTTTTCCCCCTCAAAACCCGTGTAAGAAATCAGACAGTGCCGTTAAACATCCCGCTCCGAGATTTGGACACGGATGGCAGTTAGTTTGTGTTTCACCTGCGATCTGCCCTCGCGTCCTGAGCCTCGGCGTCTCTCCCGAACATGAGCGTGTAAAATGTCGCCGCCACGCGCCTCCACAAGGGCTCCTGGTTCCTTTGGTTTCTGTGATGCTGCCAAACACAAATAAAACAAAATAAATAAATCACACACGTCATGAAGCAGAACGGCAGTAATGAGAAGCAACAAAATCCATTCCAATTCTGGAATCAGACACTTAGTTCACACTTGCCATGTTTGGTTGGATTAAAACGAACCCTGGTGCGGTTGCTCGTTTAGTGCGGTTCATTTGAACACATGTGAACGCTGCCATCCGAACCCTGGAGCGCACCAAACAAGCGGACCGAGACCGCTAAAAAGATGGGTCTCGGTCCACTTCCAAACGAACTCTGGTGCGGTTCGACTGATATATGAACGCAACACGGACCAAAGACATTAAACGGACCAAAAACAGGACGTGATGTCACAAGATGCGACGCATAGTCAGCTGATTTGACAACGCGGAAAGATCGGTGTATCCAAAATGAGTAACGTTAACGTTAGAGGGCAAACGTAGAGCAACGAGGAAGAGCCTCATCAATATTTGGTCCGACCAGCATGTTTCGAAAATGCTAGAAAAAACACACAAAAAGCAAACCTGGTTCTTCTCATCAAAGGACCTGTGACGGAACGGCCATCTCTTTTCTGCACAACGGAGGAAATCCTGTAGCTGTTTTGAACACTTTAGGAGCTCTTCATGAGTTCTCAGCTGGTAAATAATAATGCCATATGTACACGCATTAAATGATGGCGTTTAATCCGGCACACAGCGTTGTTCTGAATGTTCAGTAAGCAGCTCCGACGTCATATAAGCCGACCAATCAGGTTGTGACCGTCTCCCTTTGCCTTTGGTTCGGTAACTTTAGGTTCGCTGTTAAAAATGCCAGTGTGAACGCTAAGCGGACCAGGACTATATGTTTTGTTTTTGTTTTTTGGTCCGGACCAAACGAACCAAACTAACCGAACTACAAGTGTGAACGCACCCTAAAAGGCAGTGTTGCCACAGTTACTTTGAAAAAGTAATCTGATTACTGATTACTCCTTTAAAAAGTAACTTAGTTACTTTACAGATTACTTGATTTTAAAAGTAAGATTACAAGTTACTTTATTAGTTACATTCAGCTGTTGTCGACAACACCCCCACCGCCTTAACCCCTACCGTTTTTGCCAACACTCACTTTATTGGAAGTGGATTTTTAACAGTAACGTCAGCAATGTATCTCCTGACATTTAAAGTTAAAATTAAAAAATATTTCCTGAAAAAATACTCTCCCCGAGACACAAGAAGAATATTTTTTTAATTTTTTACTAAGGAAAATGACTAAAATAGTAACTCACAGTGACTTGGATAAATTACTTTAATCTGATTACTGGTCTGGAAATAGTAACGCGTTAGATTACAGTAATGAGGAACACTGGGAATCAACAAAATCGATTCCAATTCTGGAATCAGACACTTAAAGGGAACCTATTATGCTGCTTTTTACAAGATGTAATATAAATCTCAGGTGTCTTGAATGTGTATAATTATATCAAAATATTCTCGTAAACACCATCGGTTATGCCTTAAGTGAATGTAAACAGTTGAGAAAGAAAGTACTGTGTATCAGTATATTGGATCTGTGCATTCGTCTTAAAGTGACAGCAGCCTAATATTTCTCAGTGTCATTAATGTGAATCAATTTTAAATAACACACACACACACACGCACGCACAGACACACAAACACACGCGCACACGCACGCACGCACACACGCCCACACGTACAGACACACAGACACCCGCACACGCGCACGCACACAGGCACAGACACACAGACACACACAGACACGCACTCTTTACAACAGATTTATAATGCATTTAAAATTAATTTTGTTCAGAAATTATTTGAACCCTATTGCTGTACGAGACAGTCCTTTGAAATATCAATATCCAAAAAATATCTAAATATCTTGTGACATTGACATAATTTGGGTAAACAGCTGAGCGTGAGGAGGACGCTGTGATGTAATAGGTGTGTAAACACAGTAAAACCCAGACTTGAGGAAACACTGCCAATATTTCCACAACAAACGCTGTCTGCTTCTGATACAAGAACGAAAGCCGTCACCTTCACATACACTCTAAAAAATGCTGGGTTAAAAACAACTCAAATTGGGTTGAAAATGGACAAACCCAGAAATTGGGTTGTTTGAACCCAGTGAATAGACTCATTCAAACAACCCAACTTGAGTTGTTTTTAACCCAGCATTCTTTAGAGTGTACAGGAGATCAGACACAACATTACAGCGAACGCATGCTCACACAGTCCTACAGTCCAAGAGCAACACTATAAATCACAATAAAATGGAGCTGTGGTGAATAAATATGCCAATGGCTTGTCATTTCATCAGGAACTGTAACGTATTTTTGCAGGCAGGTGTAATATGCGAGAAGGTGAGTCTGACAGAAACTGATGTCACATTTCTCATGATGTAATAAAGATGATTGATGGGCGACTCTCACGCTCTCGCGTCGATCTTTCTGGCACTGAGGAGAATTGGATTTGGGAAGATTAAGCGGATACTACTACCACTGTCATTGAGGGAGGGAAGATAAGATAATTTCACTAAATAGGATTACAGTGCTCTTGAGGCAGGGTGGAGACACACACACACACACATACACACACACACACATCTGTATTTCGCTGGCTCAGCTCTCTAGAGAAAGACAAAACCCAGTCCAGCACTGATAACACATCTGTTGCTTTCACAGACAAGCCATAAAGTACGAGCTGAAGTCTTCCCTGTAACTCACGCCTCTAAAGCGGTCAGACGCATTACAAATAACAACACTCACATGCACTTTCAGAGCTGTAAAACACACACTACCCATCAAGGAAACCGAAATGGTATGCAATGCAACTCCAATTACTTTAAAATGAAATGCTTTTAAATATGAAAGAGTATGTGATGGCAAATCTTAGCGAGCGAGTCATTGAATCGTTCAGTAAAATGATTCGTTCAAAGCGGCTGATTCATTCAGGGATAAAGCATGTGGCAGTCTTTATGAGTGAGTCGTTGAATCATTCACTAGACCGATTTGTTCAAAAAAACGTATTCATTTAGTAGTAAAACATCACTGTCATGCAATGGCTCTTCTGTGGATGTGTTTGGGACTATTTGTTGGCAAAATCGAGCAAAATCAGTAGTGTGTCTATAATGTAAGTCACGTACAATTGGGCTTGATCATCTGCATATTTAGAATCGGACATTTGCTTGGATGCTGATTGGCCAATCACAACGCATTGGGTCAGCTGGCCAAACACGAATATCAATCAATCAACTTTATTTATATCGCGCTTTTACAATGCCGATTTTACAACGCTTTTACAATATTGCAACAAAATATGATTTGGCTAGTTTGATTTGGATAGTTTATAGAATTAAATATGACCTAATTAATTAATTTTATTTGTATATTTAGTTGAATAACTTGGATCATAATTTCAAAGGTGATAGCCTTTGGTATTTTAAATACCATAAAATAACTTTTCATCACTTGGAATTAAATAAACTTTGACTGAAATTAGGGGTGGGCGATATCTCGATATTTAAAATATATCGAGATATTTTTTCAGCTCGATATGGATTTGGACATATCGTATATCTCGATATATTGTTTATATTTAATTCTGATTCGGCCACTTTGTTTGTTTGCCTTCTCTGTGTTGTGCTCGCGGAGCCTCGCGCGCCTCCCGCCTCTTGCTTTGTTCCCCCTCCCCTCGCGTGTTGTCTCATTGAACACGGCTGCTTCCACAACCAGGTGAGGATTAGTTATCATGTTGACAAGCGCGCACGTTGTTCAGGACTCAGTTTAGAGACCATGTTTTCCTTCTAACACAACTGCTTGCTAAAATTCATAAAGAAATATTAATGTTCATCATAGTTCAAAGCGCACGTTTCACCCACAGTCAGGTGATTGACACTACTGGTGCGAGACGCGGTCGCAATCATGCCAGTTTATGATCTGTGTCTAACTGATCGCATAGTTTTCGGTTAAAATGTCAAAATGGTTGCATATCGTTTGAAAACATTTAAAAAGTATTGCAATATCATTACTATTATTATTTTGTCAGCTTTATCACGGGATTATGATGAATAGGTCTATTCACGTTTTAACCAAGAGTGAAAAACGCGACATCCCAAGTGTCCTGAGACACGCGATGCCCTTCTGTCAGTTGTACTGTATCATATTATCATATAGCCTACCTTCTGACATTCATATTTCGTTCTGTAACTGGAAAAGAAGTGAATTCAGCTCATGTGTAGCCTACATGATCTGCATGATGAGTTTGAATTTTGTCAAACTCATGACAAACATCACTGTTTGAATTTTGATACAAATTTAACAGGAAATGGTGTTATGACAAAATCAGTTTATTAATATCTCAGTCATGCCCCCATCTTTCTGCAAAATGCTTACTGTTTACTTTAACTGTAAAAAAGGGAGTCTTTGATTCATCTTTTGAAAGCATGAAATAAATGAAAAGAAGGCAATATTATTTATTTTCTTTTACAGTTAAATTATTATTATTTATGTAATCAGGGAGTTTTTTTTTTTAAATGTCGCAAAAACAATTGACTACCTCTTTGTACTTCAATTTTTAAAAAAAAGTTTTTTTGGTATTTGGCTTTTTTTTTTTTTTGCTGTAGTTTTTAGGGGGTTATTTTTCCTGTAAAGATATCGAGATATATATCGTATATCGAGATATATTTTTTGCTCCATATCGCCCAGCCCTAACTGAAATAATATATATTAAACAGCACTAGGTAACTTTTCAACCTTCATAATATATTTTTTAAGACTCTTGTGATGATACATCGACTTACAATAGGTTGAATGACACGTCTGCCATAGCCTGATGGGGTCTGTATCGTTTTTAATCCTACTTTTAAACTTCGGGTTTCGGGTAGTAACCCGAGAACAAAAAGAACTACAAAATTCGACTGCTTTACGGCATATACGTCACTTCCACCAACACACACACTCCCTTACATTCGGACGTGCGAGCCCAACTGTGTTCGTCGGATAATATAGTCATGTCCGAAGCAGCAGAGACAAATAAGAAAGAAAAGGTTTTGTTGGAGGAAAGCAATAAGAGGAAACGAGAAAGTGCTGTGATTAAAGGCAGGACGAGGATCAACATGTGACCAGCGTTTGCTCGTCGGCGTGAGCTGAAGGAGGCGTGCCCGACCGATGCTGTCCTGCTTGTTACGGTGATTACCGACCACTCAAACACTGAACTGAAGGATCATATAGATTCTGGAAAACGCTAACCAATAGACTACTATAATGACGCTGGCTTGTAAACGTGAGCATCACGATTATTTGCTGTTTGAAAAAAAATAAAACCCATGAAATGATATTCATATGACATGCTGAAGCATCTGCCACTGACTGTACCTGATGAAGACATTTCACACGCGCCGCCAGAAGAACACCTGCATGTGAACTCCTCCTGCAGTGTTCAGGGGAACTGTTAGTGCTGCACCGACCCGCGGGACGCTTTTATGAAGTCATTTGGCCCGCACCGCACCACTGTATATATTTTTACAACCCGCCACGCACCCGCGACCATTAAATAGACATACGGGGTCAGCGGGTTATGAGACGAGCCACGCATCACTAGCTCAGGGCTATCAGGGCTGTCATGTCAGCAAATGCACGCGCGATGGCGTCCCCTGATGTAGAATGACAGAGCTTACGACAGTAGCTGAGGACATTATTTTTTCCCAACTGTAGGGGGACCCCGAGAGCAAAAGTTACCCAGTGCTGCTTTAAACCAAGGCAATAATTTTCTAAAATATGTACTACAATAACGAACTAAAACCATATAAGCATATTTTTCATTTTTACTGATCCAGATGTTTATACACTGAGAGAACCGGTGTAGGATTTACTTTTCAATGCTAGTAAATTTCACAGATAATGAAGTGCCACTGAATCAAGCGTGAACTTGTGAAGAAAGAAAGAATAGAATAGCCTTTCCGTGTACGATATACTCCAGTTTCAGAAAGAAGTCAGGAATATAATGATCTCTCTGTGGCACATTGCAGCCCATTGCATAAGCCCGAGAAGACCAATTTACAATCCGGCGAAGAACCAGAAACCGCCGTAAGGTCGTCGGGAGCTTCACACACTTACTCTCGTTTCCAAAAGTGTAGCTCAAGGATATTCAGGCAGAGACGAATAACAACATCTTGACCTTAAAACTAACAAGACAAACCCAGCCGGTTTTATGACTAACCATTAGCACTCAATAAACTCCCCTAATCTAATCATATTTAGCTTTCTAGGGCAAGCATGATCATTACTAATGCTCATTTTAGGGTTCGCTCCAAATCAAATCACCAATATTTCTGAACACAACAGGATATCCAAAACAGAGCTGTGTGTTTGGTGTGAAGGCTTGCGTGCGTGTGGCTCTCA
>NC_090181.1:1968888-1978888 GCF_024679245.1 Pseudorasbora parva
CGCTCGTCGATCTGACGTGTGTGTGTCTTTAATGCAGAGACTCTCCTCATGTGTTTGCAGTTTAAATATAATGATGCTTTAAAAGTTAACGGCCAAACGTGTCATTACAAAAGTTCACAATGCTGCTGCCGGTGAAATATAATGTGGACAACACTGAATAAATGTATTTTAGTCAGGATAAATACTGATAATTGATCACTCAAATCTTTATTTAAACTTCTCTACTTGACCGTCAGATTTGCATATCCACCATGTTTGTAGTTTTTTAACACCTTTATCTGCGTTTGTAGTTCTAATCAAATCCTTATCCACCTCGCAATGGGTTGTGGGTAATATCAGCCGTTAGAGTGTGTGTCGATCCGCACTTCGAATTCTGACCGGGAATAGTAAACCATCCGGGCATCTTTGGAATACTCTTTTAACATACTACGATTTGGGACACACTAATTCTATTTTCAAATACTATTTAGTATGGATAGTGTACGAATTGGGACGCAGAGAATGTGTTCAGTGCGAGAACGAGCTGCATCTGACGGGTTAATGGAGACATGGGACAGAAATAGTGTCTTATTATCACTGCTGGCAGCAGACTGACTATCAGCATGTGTGAGTGAGTGTGTGTGTGTGTGTGTGTGTGTGTGTGTGTGTGTGTGTGTGTGTGTGTGTGTGTGTGTGTTCACCCCGCGGCTTCACAAGCCTCTTATTTGCCTGTCTCCTGCGGGTGCTTCTGACGCCGGGTTCGTTTGGCTGGAGTCTCCCAAACCAGCATGTTTACCTAGTTAGGCCACTTCTGTTTTAAAGGGCTGGTGTCATGCGATGTGACTTGTTTAACTTTAGTTAGTGTGTAATGTCGCTGCTTGAGCATGAACAGTATCTGCAGTTACAGCGCTGAAAGTTCACTGCAAACGGAGATATTGTCTTTTAAAGTTACGCAGTTTATTGACTACAAAAATGGCCGGTTTGGACTACAACGAGCTTCTTCCTGGGTTGGTGACATCATAAACCCTCGCTAGTCTCCGCAGATGTGACTTCTGCTCGTACTGGGAAGGGGCGTGGCCTTAACCTGTGCTTGGCACTTCAGCCAATAAAAATACAGGAAACTACATTTAGCCATCTGACCAATCTAAGACCATTGCGTTTTTCAGAGGGAGGGGCTTCATAGAAGCAGGAAGCAGACGAGCCGTTCAAAGCACAGACAGCGGTGTGGAATAAAGGGAGAATAGAAGAAAAATACGGCGTTTAAAAAAAAGAAGTATTAAGACATGTTATACTGCGCCTCATAAACACAACCAAACCTAGAAAAAACACACAGAACCGCCGCTTTAAGACTTTTGTGTGTGTGAGTGGCATGTAGAAAGTGTGAGTGAGCATATTTTAAAGGCTCCTAATGTTATTTAGTGTCTCCTACATCAGGTTCACATGCATCCAACGTCATAAAACACTTTATTTGTCTCATAATCTCCACTGGCGCGTCAGCTCTTTTCGCTCAGTGTCTGAAACGCTTCATTTAAGGATTCAGTCTCTCTAAGCTCCACCCCTCTGAGAGCTGCTCTGCTGTGATTGGTCAGACATCCCAGTCTGCTGTGATTGGCTAGATTGGCTAGATCATTATCATAGATCATTGGCTAGATCATTATCATATCTACACATGTAAACAAACCAGTTTGTTTTATTACTACCTAAAACTAAAACTATTCAACTTTTTTTTGTTAAAATAATTAAAAAAAAAAGCATAGATAAAATAAAATATAAATATTAGATGAAAATTTTAACTAAATTAAAAATTGAAATGCTATCTTGGTTATTTATTTATTTATTTATTTATTTATTTATTTATTTATTTATTTTTTTATTTTTTTATTTTTTTATTTATTTTTTATTTACAGGGACAGTGCATATTAATAAACATTTCTGTCAATATGCCAGAGTTAGCCAAAAGGCTATTTTTCACCTGTAGTCCCTAGACAGATATAATCCTAAAAGAGAGTAACTAACTGAAATTAGTTTAATTATTAATAGAATATAGAAAACACCAAAACTAGTAAAACTGACAAAGGCACAAAACAAAATGACTAAAACTTAAATTAAAATTAAAACCTGAAAATATTATACAAATAAAAGCTAATCCAAAATGATAAATTATAAACCAGGGTATTTATAGTTAACCATAACTGAAATAAAAATTAATAGAAAAAAATAACAAAATTACTAAAACTTTTAACTAAAATTAAAATTAAAATATAAAATAAAAGCTAATTCAAGATATTAATAAATATTATTAATATCTAATATATAAAAAATATTAGTCACTTGGCTAGGGTTATTATAGATAACTAAAAATAAAACTGAAATAAAAAACTGAAAATGAAAAACTGCACGGACATATTTAAAAATAAATTACATTTATTTTTTATTTTTTATGAGAAATTCTAATATAAAAAGTGAATTAATATTAATGTTAAAAAAGTATAAATAACAAAATTACTAAAACTTTAACTAAAATTAAAATGAAAAATACATGCTCATTCAAAACATTAATAAAAAGGTATAAATAAATAACACTAAAATAACTGACTAAACCCAGGGTTATTACACTCTAAAAAATGCTGGGTTAAAAACAACCCAAGCTGAAATCGGGTTGATTGAATGGGTCCGTTCACTGGGTTCAAACAACCCAATTTCTAGGTTTGTCCATTTTCAACCCAACTTGGGTTGTTTTTAATCCAGCATTTTTTTTGAGTGTATAGTTAACTAAAAACCAAAACTGAAATAGAAATTAATAAAAATGGCATAGACATATTTTTAAAAAATCAATAAACAACAAAATTACAAAAACATTAACTAAAATTAAACTGAAAAAAAAAAAATATATATATATATATATATATATATATATATATATATATCCAAATCTGAATAGTGGTGTATCAATGATAGTGTGCTAAACACACTGCAGTGTAATGGCTCCTCTCAGGAGGAAATGAGTGCAGTAAACAGGAAGAGAAAGGTTGCCCCAGTTAACTCGTGTCTTTGGGGTCACACAACTCCACTACAGTCAGGAAGCAGTCCGGCCAAAACAAACATGGCACGAGGAAAAGGCTTTTGTGTAAATGAGCCCTGGAGCGAGACATAATGCTAAAGTCCCACATGAGCCTCCACAGGGCTCCAGACTAACGTTCACTAGGAGCGCAGCGGCACTCAACTAAACATTTTAAGGGCGCACACCATAAATCAACTGACATGAGCCTGCCGTGTTCATCCTCAGCTCTAGTCAGAATATGAGTCTGAGTCTCCATTGGGCTGTGATTATGGGGCGTTTCAACCCAACCAGGAAAGACCTCGATTGGACAGACCAACAACCAATCAGAGCAGCGGAGCGATGCATAACGTTAGTTGTCAAATGTACATAAAGTGTTGCCAAGTCTGTGTTTTTTTCCATGGGTTGAGCCATAGACTGTAAAGCGACCTCAATTATGAGATATATAGACCCAGGAATGCGAATTTTAGCAGCAACCTTGCCTAAATAACACACATTTTACCCCCCAAGCTCCATTTTGTTCCGGAGAAACCCCCCCCCTTGTGGGGCTGATTTCAGCTGGCATCCAGGCTAAATAAATACTCAAAGAATGACAAAACCTCGAGCCAATAGCCTTTCGAGTATGAGATGTGACGGAGCATGAGATTGGTTGAATGCAGTGAACGAACACGCCCTTTACTGGCCGAGATACTAGGTGCGATATTGAAGAAAAATGCGATATGCAATATCTTGTTAAATAATGCGATACGATATTGCAATTAGTGTTTAAAATCTATTTAAATTATATTGAAATTATTATTGAAATTATTTTTTTCACTTTATTTAAAAAGTGAGAATGAAACCATTTGTGTTTCACATTCTGGGAAAAGAAAGCATCGCTACAACTTCTGAAAGTGACCAGCAGTCTCGTTCACGTTTTGGTGTCTGTGTGTGTGTGTGTGTGTGTGTGTGTGTGTGTTTGTGTGTGTGTGTGTATGTGTGTGTGTGTCAGACAGTGCAAGACTGAGTTATTGTTTTTCATAAATTATAACGCTTTTTAACATCAAGCAAGTCCCATAAGTAACAGTCGTGTGCCCAGTCTATTCTCTGCTATATGCGTAAACCTAAAACGGACACTCTTCACAATGTTGAAGCAGCGATATGCATATTGCCATATGTACATTTGCAATATTTCGATAATTTTTATATATCGCACAGCCCTATTTTTGAGTCTGAGCAAGATATCGAGTTCACTAACGAATTGAATGGACTGGCGCATGTCGTTCGTGAAATTAAAGGGTTACTTCAGCGATTAGCATATGGCTTTGTATCAGTAGAAACCCTGGAGTATATTCAAATGATTGTGCTTTCCCCCCTCATATCCCCCTGAGACAAGAGATTTATGCATTTTATTTCAGGAAAAATTCCTCCTATGACGCAAATTGACGATATGTGCATCATCGGAGGAATGTTTGGCCAGAGGCTAAAGACTACAGCCAGCAGAGGGAGCCATTTCCTCATGTTTTAAACCCGCGCATGAGGGATGGAGATCACACTCACAGCTCAGCTCAGCTACAGGCACTCATTTAAACGGAGCTATGGTGAGCAATGGAAGTCTTTTAACTTCTCAAATTAATTTCTATGAAAATTAAGCTTGCAAAGGCATGAACTGAAACGCACCAGACTGAACTCGCGTTGTGAATGTATGCCGCGAGTGTAGTCGCGATTACCTCAGCGCTCATCACGAGAGCTCATCAGCTCATTTATCTCACTCCTGCAGTCAGTGCTCAGTGCTGTGAGACTCGCGCGGCCACTCACTCATTATATTGAACACACACGTTCAGTATTTAATCGTAGTGTCTGTTCTCTAACTCAGTCACAGTAATCCAGTAGCGGTGGCTTTGGGAATTGCCTCATAGGGCAGTGAAGCATTCTGGGAATTGTAGTCTTTCATCCCCAATTCCCCATGAGACAAAAATACATTTTCTGTCTTTTCTCAGTCTAGAAAGCACTAAATTCAAAAATAATTTCACATTTCTACTACATTGATGACCCAGTTTAGATACAGATTAATCTTCCCAGTGCTAAGGTACTCCTTTAAAATAATGAACCAGTTGATGAACGATACTGACGGCGAACAGGTCGAGCTCAGCTCATGTAGTTTGGCATATTTGCAACAATTCCTTATTTTCATTATTATTATTATTATTATTATTAATAATTGTTTTACTTTTTTTGTGGCTAATTGTGTGTATTGGTATGTCTGTTGATTTAGGTTTGATGACTGTTGTTAATGTTTTGTTTTGTGTTTTGTTATTTAAGTGTATTAGGACCCCCCCTGAAAACGAGATGATGCATCTCAAGGGGTTTATCCTTAAAGAATAAAATTTGTTAAAATTTGCAGAAAAGTCAGAAATGTACACTTTACCATTGTAATGAAAACGGTGTAATAACGCAGGCTGATGGTTAAATGATTACTGTACGGAGTATAAGCACTGGTTTTGTGTTTGTGTTATGTATATTTGAACAGGTTTCTTCTTTTAAATAAAATGACTTCATTACGTTTGAGTCATGAACTTTTATAAAAACTGTAAAACAAATAAAGAAATGTGACAATATTGGTTAAATAGATGTTGTGTGTGTCACGTCAGCAAATATAGCATTCTAGAGAGCATGTAATTGATGTGATCTATTGAATAAATGCCCATAGTGGTCGCGCATGTACAACTGGATGTAAAATTCAGTTGCACACTCCAATCTTGGTAGCAAAATGCAACCTGCTCCTTACGGTATCTCCTCAAAAACCTCCTCACAGGATCTGGTAATCTGACTGCAGACTCACCATCATGTGTTCCTGGTAGAACTGATCTCCAATCAGCTGGAGCTTCTGCCCGATGAGGATTTCGACGGGTTCAGGCCGCGGATCCATCTCCCGTCGCACCGCGTCTGGAGGCTGAGAGCGGATGGGCGGCGCTAGCAGTAGCAATTCTGCATTACCTGTTCAGAGAAAACCGGCGTAATATACATGAGTGTGGGAGACATGAGGTAAAACCGGCGTAATATACATGAGTGTGGGAGACATGAGGTAAAACCGGCGTAATATACATGAGTGTGGAAGACATGAGGTAAAACCGGCGTAACATACATGAGTGTGGGTGACATGAGGTAAAACCGGCGTAATATACATGAGTGTGGAAGACATGAGGTAAAACCGGCGTAACATACATGAGTGTGGGTGACATGAGGTAAAACCGGAGTAATATACATGAGTGTGGAAGACATGAGGTAAAACCGGCGTAACATACATGAGTGTGGGTGACATGAGGTAAAACCGGCGTAACATACATGAGTGTGGGTGACATGAGGTAAAACCGGCGTAATATACATGAGTGTGGAAGACATGAGGTAAAACCGGCGTAATATACATGAGTGTGGAAGACATGAGGTAAAACCGGCGTAATATACATGAGTGTGGAAGACATGAGGTAAAACCGGCGTAATATACATGAGTGTGGAAGACATGAGGTAAAACCTGCGTAATATACATGAGTGTGGGAGACATGAGGTAAAACCGGCGTAATATACATGAGTCTGGGTGACATGAGGTAAAACCGGCGTAATATACATGAGTGTGGAAGACATGAGGTAAAACCGGCGTAATATACATGAGTGTGGAAGACATGAGGTAAAACCGGCGTAATATACATGAGTCTGGGTGACATGAGGTAAAACCGGCGTAATATACATGAGTGTGGAAGACATGAGGTAAAACCGGCGTAATATACATGAGTGTGGGAGACATGAGGTAAAACCGGCGTAATATACATGAGTGTGGAAGACATGAGGTAAAACCGGCGTAATATACATGAGTGTGGAAGACATGAGGTAAAACCGGCGTAATATACATGAGTGTGGAAGACATGAGGTAAAACCGGCGTAATATACATGAGTGTGGAAGACATGAGGTAAAACCGGCGTAATATACATGAGTGTGGAAGACATGAGGTAAAACCGGCGTAATATACATGAGTCTGGGTGACATGAGGTAAAACCGGCGTAATATACATGAGTGTGGAAGACATGAGGTAAAACCGGCGTAATTTACATGAGTCTGGGTGACATGAGGTAAAACCGGCGTAATATACATGAGTGTGGGAGACATGAGGTAAAACCGGCGTAATATACATGAGTGTGGAAGACATGAGGTAAAACCGGCGTAATATACATGAGTGTGGGAGACATGAGGTAAAACCGGCGTAATATACATGAGTGTGGAAGACATGAGGTAAAACCGGTGTAATATACATGAGTGTGGGAGACATGAGGTAAAACCGGCGTAATATACATGAGTGTGGAAGACATGAGGTAAAACCGGCGTAATATACATGAGTGTGGGAGACATGAGGTAAAACCGGCGTAATATACATGAGTGTGGGAGACATGAGGTAAAACCGGCGTAATATACATGAGTGTGGGAGACATGAGGTAAAACCGGAGTAATATACATGAGTGTGGGAGACATGAGGTAAAACCGGCGTAATATACATGAGTGTGGGAGACATGAGGTAAAACCGGCGTAATATACATGAGTGTGAAAGACATGAGGTAAAACCGGTGTAATATACATGAGTGTGGAAGATATGAGGTAAAACCGGCGTAACAGACATGAGTGTGGAAGACATGAGGTAAAACCGGCGTAACATACATGAGTGTGGAAGACATGAGGTAAAACCGGCGTAACATACATGAGTGTGAAAGACATGAGGTAAAACCGGCGTAACAGACATGAGTGTGGAAGACATGAGGTAAAACCGGCGTAATATACATGAGTGTGGGAGACATGAGGTAAAACCGGCGTAACATACATGAGTGTGGAAGACATGAGGTAAAACCGGCGTAATATACATGAGTGTGGGAGACATGAGGTAAAACCGGCGTAACATACATGAGTGTGGAAGACATGAGGTAAAACCGGCGTAACATACATGAGTGTGGAAGACATGAGGTAAAACCGGCGTAATATACATGAGTGTGGAAGATATGAGGTAAAACCGGCGTAATATACATGAGTGTGGAAGACATGAGGTAAAACCGGCGTAACATACATGAGTGTGGAAGACATGAGGTAAAACCGGCGTAATATACATGAGTGTGGGAGACATGAGGTAAAACCGGCGTAATATACATGAGTGTGGAAGACATGAGGTAAAACCGGCGTAACAGACATGAGTGTGGAAGACATGAGGTAAAACCGGCGTAATATACATGAGTGTGGAAGACATGAGGTAAAACCGGCGTAATATACATGAGTGTGGGAGACATGAGGTAAAACCGGCGTAATATACATGAGTGTGGAAGACATGAGGTAAAACCGGCGTAATATACATGAGTGTGGAAGACATGAGGTAAAACCGGCGTAATATACATGAGTGTGGGAGACATGAGGTAAAACCGGCGTAATATACATGAGTGTGGAAGACATGAGGTAAAACCGGCGTAATATACATGAGTGTGGGAGACATGAGGTAAAACCGGCGTAATATACATGAGTGTGGAAGACATGAGGTAAAACCGGCGTAATATACATGAGTGTGGAAGACATGAGGTAAAACCGGCGTAATATACATGAGTGTGGGAGACATGAGGTAAAACCGGCGTAATATACATGAGTCTGGGTGACATGAGGTAAAACCGGTGTAATATACATGAGTGTGGAAGACATGAGGTAAAACCGGCGTAATATACATGAGTGTGGAAGACATGAGGTAAAACCGGCGTAATATACATGAGTGTGGAAGACATGAGGTAAAACCGGCGTAATATACATGAGTGTGGAAGACATGAGGTAAAACCGGCGTAATATACATGAGTGTGGGTGACATGAGGTAAAACCGGCGTAATATACATGAGTGTGGGAGACATGAGGTAAAACCGGCGTAATATACATGAGTGTGGAAGACATGAGGTAAAACCGGCGTAATATACATGAGTGTGGAAGACATGAGGTAAAACCGGCGTAACATACATGAGTGTGGAAGACATGAGGTAAAACCGGCGTAATATACATGAGTGTGGAAGACATGAGGTAAAACCGGCGTAACATACATGAGTGTGGAAGACATGAGGTAAAACCGGCGTAACATACATGAGTGTGGAAGACATGAGGTAAAACCGGCGTAATATACATGAGTGTGGAAGACATGAGGTAAAACCGGCGTAACAGACATGAGTGTGGAAGACATGAGGTAAAACCGGCGTAATATACATGAGTGTGGAAGACATGAGGTAAAACCGGCGTAATATACATGAGTGTGGGAGACATGAGGTAAAACCGGCGTAATATACATGAGTGTGGGTGACATGAGGTAAAACCGGCGTAATATACATGAGTCTGGGTGACATGAGGTAAAACCGGCGTAATATACATGAGTGTGGGAGACATGAGGTAAAACCGGCGTAACAGACATGAGTGTGGGAGACATGAGGTAAAACCGGCGTAACATACATGAGTGTGGAAGACATGAGGTAAAACCGGCGTAATATACATGAGTGTGGGAGACATGAGGTAAAACCGGCGTAACATACATGAGTGTGGAAGACATGAGGTAAAACCGGCGTAACATACATGAGTGTGGAAGACATGAGGTAAAACCGGCGTAATATACATGAGTGTGGAAGACATGAGGTAAAACCGGCGTAATATACATGAGTGTGGAAGATATGAGGTAAAACCGGCGTAACATACATGAGTGTGGGAGACATGAGGTAAAACCGGCGTAACATACATGAGTGTGGAAGACATGAGGTAAAACCGGCGTAATATACATGAGTGTGGAAGACATGAGGTAAAACCGGCGTAATATACATGAGTGTGGAAGACATGAGGTAAAACCGGCGTAACATACATGAGTGTGGAAGACATGAGGTAAAACCGGCGTAATATACATGAGTGTGGAAGACATGAGGTAAAACCGGCGTAATATA
>NC_090181.1:1988888-1998888 GCF_024679245.1 Pseudorasbora parva
AAACATAGTGAGCTCCCTACATAGACATCAGTAGTAAACATAGTGAGCTCCCCACCCAGACATCAGCAGTAAACATAGTGAGCTCCCTACCCAGACATCAGTAGTAAACATAGTCAGCTCCCTACATAGACATCAGTAGTAAACATAGTGAGCTCCCTACCCAGACATCAGTAGTAAACATAGTGAGCTCCCTACCCAGACATCAGCAGTAAACATAGTGAGCTCCCTACCCAGACATCAGTAGTAAACATAGTCAGCTCCCTACATAGACATCAGTAGTAAACATAGTGAGCTCCCTACCCAGACATCAGTAGTAAACATAGTGAGCTCCCCACCCAGACATCAGCAGTAAACATAGTGAGCTCCCTACCCAGACATCAGCAGTAAACATAGTAAGCTCCCTACCCAGACATCAGTAGTAAACATAGTGAGCTCCCTACCCAGACATCAGTAGTAAACATAGTGAGCTCCCTACCCCGACATCAGTAGTAAACATAGTGAGCTCCCTACCCAGACATCAATAGTAAACATAGTGAGCTCCCTACCCAGACATCAGTAGTATACATAGTGAGCTCCCTACCCAGACATCAGTAGTAAACATAGTCAGCTCTCTAGCTAGACATCAGCAGTAAACATAGTGAGCTCCCTACCAAGACATCAGCAGTAAACATAGTTAGCTCCCTACCCAGACATCAGCAGTAAACATAGTGAGCTCCCTACCCAGACATCAGTAGTAAACATAGTGAGCTCCCTACCCAGACATCAGTAGTAAACATAGTGAGCTCCCCACCCAGACATCAGCAGTAAACATAGTGAGCTCCCTACCTAGACATCAGTAGTAAACATAGTCAGCTCTCTAGCTAGACATCAGCAGTAAACATAGTGAGCTCCCTACCAAGACATCAGCAGTAAACATAGTGAGCTCCCTACCAAGACATCAGCAGTAAACATAGTGAGCTCCCTACATAGACAGCAGCAGTAAACATAGTGAGCTCCCTACCCAGACATCAGCAGTAAACATAGTGAGCTCCCTACCCAGACAGCAGCAGTAAACATAGTGAGCTCCCTACATAGACAGCAGCAGTAAACATAGTGAGCTCCCTACCCAGACTTCAGCAGTAAACATTGTGAGCTCCCTACATAGACATCAGTAGTAAACATAGTGAGCTCCCTACCCAGACATCAGCAGTAAACATAGTGAGCTCCCTACCTAGACATCAGTAGTAAACATAGTCAGCTCCCTACATAGACATCAGTAGTAAACATAGTGAGCTCCCTACCCAGACATCCGTAGTAAATTTAGTGAGCTCCCCACCCAGACATCAGCAGTAAACATAGTGAGCTCCCTACCCAGACATCAGCAGTAAACATAGTGAGCTCCCTACCCAGACATCAGTAGTAAACATAGTGAGCTCCCTACCCAGACATCAGTAGTAAACATAGTGAGCTCCCTACCCAGACATCAGTAGTAAACATAGTGAGCTCCCTACCCAGAAATCAGTAGTAAACATAGTGAGCTCCCTACCCAGACATCAGTAGTAAACATAGTGAGCTCCCTACCCAGACATCAGTAGTAAACATAGTGAGCTCCCTACCCAGACATCAGTAGTAAACATAGTGAGCTCCCTACCCAGACATCAGTAGTAAACATAGTGAGCTCCCTACCCCGACATCAGTAGTAAACATAGTGAGCTCCCTACCCAGACATCAGCAGTAAACATAGTGAGCTCCGCACCCAGACATCAGTAGTAAACATAGTGAGCTCCCTACCCAGACATCAGTAGTAAACATAGTGAACTCCCTACATAGACATCAGTAGTAAACATAGTGAACTCCCTACATAGACGTCAGCAGTAAACATAGTGAGCTACCTACATAGACATCAGTAGTAAACATAGTGAGCTCCCTACCCAGACATCAGTAGTAAACATAGTGAGCTCCACACCCATACATCTGCAGTAAACACAGTCGCTCCCTACATAGACATCAGCAGTAAACATAGTGAGCTCCCTAAATAGACATCAGCAGTTAGCATAGTGAGCTCCCTACATAGACATCCGTAGTAAACATAGTGAGCTCCCTACCCAGACATCAGCAGTAAACATAGTGAGCTCCCTACCAAGACATCAGCAGTAAACATAGTGAGCTCCCTACATAAACATCAGTAGTAAACATAGTGAGCTCCCCACCCACACATCAGTAGTAAACATAGTGAGCTCCCCACCCAGACATCAGCAGTAAACATAGTGAGCTCCCTACCCAGACATCAGCAGTAAACATTGTGAGCTCCCTACCCAGACATCAGTAGTAAACATAGTGAGCTCCCTACCCAGACATCAGTAGTAAACATACTGAGCTCCCTACCCAGACATCAGTAGTAAACATAGTGAGCTCCCTACCCAGACATCAGTAGTAAACATAGTGAGCTCCCTACCCCGACATCAGTAGTAAACATAGTGAGCTCCCTACCCAGACATCAGTAGTAAACATAGTGAGCTCCCTACCCAGACATCAGCAGTAAACATAGTGAGCTCCCTACCCAGACATCAGTAGTAAACATAGTGAGCTCCCTACATAGACATCAGCAGTAAACATAGTGAGCTCCCTACCCAGACATCAGTAGTAAACATAGTGAGCTCCCCACCCAGACATCAGTAGTAAACATAGTAAGCTCCCCACCCAGACATCAGTAGTAAACATAGTGAACTCCCTACATAGACATCAGCAGTAAACATAGTGAGCTCCCTACATAGACATCAGTAGTAAACATAGGGAGCTCCCTACCCAAATATCAGCAGTAAACATAGGGAGCTCCCTACCCAAATATCAGCAGTAAACATAGTGAGCTCCCCACCCAGACATCAGCAGTAAACATAGTGAGCTCCCTACCCAGACATCAGTAGTAAACATAGTGAGCTCCCTACATAGACATCAGCAGTAAACATAGTGAGCTCCCTACATAGACATCAGTAGTAAACATAGTGAGTTCCCTAAATAGACATCAGCAGTTAACATAGTGAGCTCCCTACATAGACATCAGCAGTAAACATAGTGAGCTCCCTACCTAGACATCAGCAGTTAACATAGTGAGCTCCCTACATAGACATCAGCAGTAAACATAGTGAGCTCCCTACCTAGACATCAGCAGTAAACATAGTGAGCTCCCTACCCAGACATCAGTAGTAAACATAGTGAGCTCCCTACCCAGACATCAGTAGTAAACATAGTGAGCTCCCTACCCAAACATCAGCAGTAAACATAGTGAGCTCCCTACCCAGACATCAGTAGTAAACATAGTGAGCTCCCTACATAGACATCAGTAGTAAATATAGTGAGCTCCCTACATAGAGAACAGCAGTAAACATAGAGAGCTCCCTACATAGACATCAGTAGTAAACATAGAGAGCTCCCTACATAGACATCAGTAGTAAACATAGTGAGCTCCCTACATAGACAGCAGAAGTAAACATAGTGAGCTCCCTACATAGACATCAGCAGTAAACATAGTGAGCTCCCTACCCAGACATCAGCAGTAAACATAGTGAGCTCCCTACCTAGACATCAGCAGTAAACATAGTGAGCTCCCTACCCAGACATCAGCAGTAAAAATAGTGAGCTCCCTACCTAGACAACAGCAGTAATAGTGAGCTCCCTACCCAGACATCAGCAGTAAACATATTGAGCTTCCTACCTAGACATCAGCAGTAAACATAGTGAGCTCCCTACCCCAACAACAGCAGTAAACATAGTGAGCTCCCTACCCAGACATCAGTAATAAACATAGTGAGCTCCCTACCTAGACATCAGTAGTAAACATAGTGAGCTCCCTACCCAAACATCAGCAGTAAACATAGTGAGCTCCCTACCAAGACATCAGCAGTAAACATAGTGAGCTCCCTACCCAGACATCAGTAGTAAACATAGAGAGCTCCCCACATAGACAGCAGCAGTAAACATAGTGAGCTCCCTACATAGACAGCAGCAGTAAACATAGTGAGCTCCCTACATAGACATCAGCAGTAAACATAGTGAGCTCCCTACCTAGACATCAGCAGTTAACATAGTGAGCTCCCTACATAGACATCAGCAGTAAACATAGTGAGCTCCCTACCTAGACATCAGCAGTAAACATAGTGAGCTCCCTACCCAGACATCAGTAGTAAACATAGTGAGCTCCCTACCCAGACATCAGTAGTAAACATAGTGAGCTCCCTACCCAAACATCAGCAGTAAACATAGTGAGCTCCCTACCCAGACATCAGTAGTAAACATAGTGAGCTCCCTACATAGACATCAGTAGTAAATATAGTGAGCTCCCTACATAGAGAACAGCAGTAAACATAGAGAGCTCCCTACATAGACATCAGTAGTAAACATAGAGAGCTCCCTACATAGACATCAGTAGTAAACATAGTGAGCTCCCTACATAGACAGCAGAAGTAAACATAGTGAGCTCCCTACATAGACATCAGCAGTAAACATAGTGAGCTCCCTACCCAGACATCAGCAGTAAACATAGTGAGCTCCCTACCTAGACATCAGCAGTAAACATAGTGAGCTCCCTACCCAGACATCAGCAGTAAAAATAGTGAGCTCCCTACCTAGACAACAGCAGTAATAGTGAGCTCCCTACCCAGACATCAGCAGTAAACATATTGAGCTTCCTACCTAGACATCAGCAGTAAACATAGTGAGCTCCCTACCCCAACAACAGCAGTAAACATAGTGAGCTCCCTACCCAGACATCAGTAATAAACATAGTGAGCTCCCTACCTAGACATCAGTAGTAAACATAGTGAGCTCCCTACCCAAACATCAGCAGTAAACATAGTGAGCTCCCTACCAAGACATCAGCAGTAAACATAGTGAGCTCCCTACCCAGACATCAGTAGTAAACATAGAGAGCTCCCCACATAGACAGCAGCAGTAAACATAGTGAGCTCCCTACATAGACAGCAGCAGTAAACATAGTGAGCTCCCTACATAGACATCAGCAGTAAACATAGTGAGCTCCCCACCAAGACATCAGCAGTAAACATAGTGAGCTCCCTACCTAGACAACAGCAGTAAACATAGTGAGCTCCCTACCCAGACATCAGCAGTAAACATAGTGAGCTCCCTACCCAAACAGCAGCAGTAAACATTGTGAGCTCCCTACCCAGACATCAGCAGTAAACATAGTGAGCTCCCTACATAGACATCAGCAGTAAACATAGTGAGCTCCCCACCAAGACATCAGCAGTAAACATAGTGAGCTCCCTACCTAGACATCAGCAGTAAACATAGTGAGCTCCCTACCCAGACATCAGTAGTAAACATAGTGAGCTCCCTACCCAGACATCAGTAGTAAACATAGTGAGCTCCCTACCCAAACATCAGCAGTAAACATAGTGAGCTCCCTACCAAGACATCAGCAGTAAACATAGTGAGCTCCCTACCCAGACATCAGTAGTAAACATAGAGAGCTCCCCACATAGACAGCAGCAGTAAACATAGTGAGCTCCCTACCCAGACATCAGTAGTAAACATAGTGAGCTCCCTACCCAGACATCAGCAGTAAACATAGTGAGCTCCCTACCCAGACATCAGTAGTAAACATAGTGAGCTCCCTACCCAGACATCAGTAGTAAACATAGTGAGCTCCCTACCCAAACATCAGCAGTAAACATAGTGAGCTCCCTACCAAGACATCAGCAGTAAACATAGTGAGCTCCCTATCCAGACATCAGTAGTAAACATAGAGAGCTCCCCACATAGACAGCAGCAGTAAACATAGTGAGCTCCCTACATAGACAGCAGCAGTAAACATAGTGAGCTCCCTACATAGACATCAGCAGTAAACATAGTGAGCTCCCCACCAAGACATCAGCAGTAAACATAGTGAGCTCCCTACCTAGACAACAGCACTAAACATAGTGAGCTCCCTACCCAGACATCAGCAGTAAACATAGTGAGCTCCCTACCCAAACAGCAGCAGTAAACATTGTGAGCTCCCTACCCAGACATCAGTAGTAAACATAGTGAGCTCCCTACCCAGACATCAGCAGTAAACATAGTGAGCTCCCTACATAGACATCAGCAGTAAACATAGTGAGCTCCCCACCAAGACATCAGCAGTAAACATAGTGAGCTCCTTACCTAGACATCAGCAGTAAACATAGTGAGCTCCCTACCCAGACATCAGTAGTAAACATAGTGAGCTCCCTACACAGACATCAGTAGTAAACATAGTGAGCTCCCTACCCAAACATCAGCAGTAAACATAGTGAGCTCCCTACCAAGACATCAGCAGTAAACATAGTGAGCTCCCTAGCAAGACATCAGCAGTAAACATAGTAAGCTCCCTACCCAGACATCAGTAGTAAACATAGTGAGCTCCCTACCCAGACATCAGGAGTAAACATAGTGAGCTCCCTACCCAGACATCAGCAGTAAACATAGTGAGCTCCCTACCCAGACATCAGCAGTAAACATAGTGAGCTCCCTACCCAGACATCAGTAGTAAACATATTGAGCTCCCTACCTAGACATCAGCAGTAAACATATTGAGCTCCCTAACCAGACATCAGCAGTAAACATATTGAGCTCCTTATCTAGACATCAGCAGTAAACATAGTGAGCTCCCTACCCAAACATCAGCAGTAAACATAGTGAGCTCCCTACCCAGACATCAGTAGTAAACATAGTGAGCTCCCTACCCAGACATCAGCAGTAAACATAGTGAGCTCCCTACCCAAACATCAGCAGTAAACATATTGAGCTCCCTATCTAGACATCAGCAGTAAACATAGTGAGCTCCCTACCTAGACATCAGCAGTAAACATAGTGAGCTCCCTACCCAAACATCAGTAGTAAACATAGTGAGCTCCCTACATAGACATCAGCAGTAAACATAGTGAGCTCCCTACCCAGACATCAGCAGTAAACATAGTGAGCTCCCTACCTAGACATCAGCAGTAAACATAGTGAGCTCCCTACCCAGACATCAGCAGTAAACATAGTGAGCTCCCTACCTAGACAACAGCAGTAAAAATAGTGAGCTCCCTACCCAGACATCAGCAGTAAACATATTGAGCTTCCTACCTAGACATCAGCAGTAAACATAGTGAGCTCCCTACCCCAACATCAGCAGTAAACATAGTGAGCTCCCTACCCAGACATCAGTAGTAAACATAGTGAGCTCCCTACCTAGACATCAGTAGTAAACATAGTGAGCTCCCTACCCAAACATCAGCAGTAAACATAGTGAGCTCCCTACCATGACATCAGCAGTAAACATAGTGAGCTCCCTACCCAGACATCAGTAGTAAACATAGAGAGCTCCCTACATAGACAGCAGCAGTAAACATAGTGAGCTCCCTACATAGACAGCAGCAGTAAACATAGTGAGCTCCCTACATAGACATCAGCAGTAAACATAGTGAGCTCCCCACCAAGACATCAGCAGTAAACATAGTGAGCTCCCTACCTAGACAACAGCAGTAAACATAGTGAGCTCCCTACCCAGGCATCAGCAGTAAACATAGTGAGCTCCCTACCCAAACATCAGCAGTAAACATTGTGAGCTCCCTACCCAGACATCAGTAGTAAACATAGTGAGCTCCCTGCCCAGACATCAGCAGTAAACATAGTGAGCTCCCTACATAGACATCAGCAGTAAACATAGTGAGCTCCCCACCAATACATCAGCAGTAAACATAGTGAGCTCCCTACCTAGACATCAGCAGTAAACATAGTGAGCTCCCTACCCAGACATCAGTAGTAAACATAGTGAGCTCCCTACCCAGACATCAGTAGTAAACATAGTGAGCTCCCTACCCAAACATCAGCAGTAAACATAGTGAGCTCCCTACCCAGACATCAGTAGTAAACATAGTGAGCTCCCTACCCAAACATCAGCAGTAAACATAGTGAGCTCCCTACCCAAACATCAGCAGTAAACATAGTGAGCTGCGGACTCTACCCGCTGCTGTCTATGAAGGGAGCTCACTCGATCGAGACATCGCCAATGTACCGTTTCACACAAAAACAGCTTCAGTGATTTTATAGCTAAATGACAGCTCATAGTAAACACTCAAAATACACACACACTAGTGTCTACACATATGTGTTCCACTATAACACACAGAACTGTGTTTACACTCAGACTAAGCGATAATAACATAAAACGCCCTGACTGCACCGCGGCGCCGCCGTATGAAGCGATGCATGTTGGTAAGCGCGCCTCACCTGTGCGTTCTCCTGTCGTCCAGCTCAGACTGTGAAATAATCGCGTGAGGTTCAGATATATCAGCTGCTCGCTCGCGCGCTGCGCGTCCCTCTGCGGCTCACTTCATTCTGCTGTCGGCAGCGAGCTCGCGCTTCTGTGCCAGCGCCGAGGCCCCGCCTCCACGCGACGTCACGCACTGTGTGTAAACACACGCACATACTCTTAAAGGGATAGGAGCGTATTGATGACATTTTAGATGGATGGATGGATGGATGGATGGATGGATGGATGGATGGATAGATAGATAGATAGATAGATAGATAGATAGATAGATAGATAGATAGATAGATAGATAGATAGATAGATAGATAGATAGATAGATAGATAGATAGATAGATAGATAGATAGATAGATAGATAGATAGATAGATAGTGTTAATAACACAATTGGTGTCATTGTGAGATTCACATGAGCCGTCCTGCTGTGCTCTCTCACACACACAGACGCACACAGGCACACAGGCACACACACACACACACACACACACACACACACACACACACACACACACACACACACACACACACACACACACACACACACACACACACACACACACACACTCCTGCTGTGCTTCTCTATTGTAATGCGTTTTTCCTATAAATGAGATGAGCTGCACAGAATGGTGGAGAGTGAGCACTACACATCTACCGAGAATGCAAAACTTTCTGAAAATGCGGTGCATTCCTGGCATTCTACGAATACGAGTTATTAATACGGGATTGTGCGTATGCCTTTAATACTGGTCAATCACATGACTTCTGGCCAATCAGGGCGTTTGTTTTGGTCTGGCCGCGCCGCGCTGTATTCACACACGTGTCCGGGAAATTCCCGCAGATGACGCGACTCTGACGCCGGAAGACTCGATGAGAGAACTGAGTTCAGCGGATATAACCATAGGATATAACCGGGGCTTTCTGCCGGACTGCCGGGGTAAAATGGCGGAAATCCACCGGAGCTTCTGCTCGAGATGTGTCGACATCAGTTTGACAGATGCGGTTGTTAATGTCACATCTGTTGGTGATTAAATGACCGCTTTATTTCCCCATTACAGCACACATGCATGCGCAATTCAGTTGAGTTTAACAAGTGCACGTGATAATTGTTGCATTGTGTGAAATGACTTGATTTATGCTGATTATACGTAAATAACTGTTAATTATTAATAAACGCATAAAAATATTTAATTAAATCAGTATGCAAATAGTTAATAGTAGATTATGCCATGGAAAAACCCAATTGTTGGGTTTAAAATTTATACTCACACACATTCACATACACTCATTCACACACACACACACTTGCACATGCAGACACACACTCACACAAACACTGCACACATTTGCACACACTCCCATACAGTCACGCGCGCACACACACACACACTCACATACAGTTGCACACACTCTCACACACAAACACACTCACATACAGTCACGCACACACACACACACACACACTCACACAAACACACTCACATACAGTCACGCACACACTCACACACGCACAGACACGCTCACATACAGTTGCGCACACACACACACTCACACACAAACACACTCACATACAGTCATGCACATAATCACACACACATACTCACAAAGAGTCACACACACACTCGCATGCATACTCACATACAGTCTCGCACACACACTCGCATTACAGTCTCACACACACTTGCATGCACACTCACATACAGTCACACACACACACACTCGCATGCGCACACAC